>NC_142935.1:54054119-54121619 GCF_046866305.1 Octopus bimaculoides
CTTAGCTCTCTCAATCTTTTGACCCTGCAGAAAATAGGGGATATGACAGGTTGGGGTTGCAGAGGGCTCCAGCAACACTAGGTTTTTCAGCTGAGTGGACTAGTACTGTGTGAAATGAAACATCTACTGAAAAACACAATGTGCTGTTTTGATCCATGAATGAAACCCAAGTGCTTATGATTACGATCTGTTGCACCTTAGCCTTGTTCCTTCATTATGTATGCTGCAATTTATTTAACTGGATCAGTGGTTCTCAACCTGGGTCCAATTGGCCCTTGAGGGTCCATATAAGATTTTGTTGTTAAAATTTATCTGCAATAAATTGGTTATACTTCTCCAATACATAAAATATTTTAACAATTTTTTTATACAATTCCTAATAATATTTAATTATCAAAATATAATAGGATGTCTTAAACATCGAATAACTAGGAACATCCATCTATAGGAATCAATGGAGCCCTTAAGTTAAAGATGGTTGAAAAACACTTAACTAGATTCAAGGCCTGTTCTGTTCAGGAGCATGTGTAAGTGATTGAATTGACCCCATTGTATCAGTGATGGGTTGGAAAGTCAGTTCAATCTTTTTGGGCCAAATATTACAAAACATATGTACATATGAAAATCCAGAATTACTTCACTTTATGAGTTTTATTTTTCAAGCACAAGATTCAAATTTTGAATGAAGTGCAAAAGTTTCTTCTACCATAACTAATGCTTCTGCATGTTACCAAGAAATTTATAGAGAACGAAGAAAGCTTCTTCTAAGCAAACAACTCTAGACATGTTTTAAAAAAAAAAATCTGCAAGTCTGTCTACAAGTGCTTGTGAATCGGCGATTGTGTCTACAAGTGCTTGTGAATCGGCGATTGTGTCTACAAGTGATGGTGTGCACAAGTCTAGTGTGAGTGAATGTAATTCAGGAAATGATTATAATAATTTTTTTTTAATTATAAATGATCTTGATACTCATTTTACTTACATGAAATATTCTTTACATTCTACTGTTGTTTTATTGCCATTTATTTACGAGTATTGTAAATTTTATAGGTAAAATATTTTTCTGGGAACGAATTACAATTTATAACATTGCTACTATGGGAAATTATTGCTCTGCTTTACGAGTTTTTGCTTCACGAGCAATCTTTGGAACAAATTAACTCATATATTGAGTCATTACTCATTTTCTCTTTTACTTGTTTCAGTCATTTGACTGTAGCCATGCTGGAGCACCACCTTAAGTGAAGCAAATCGACCCCAGGACTTATTCTTTGTAAGCCTAGTACTTATTCTATTGGTCTTTTTTGTCGAACCTCTAAGTTATGGGGATGTAAACACACCAGCATCGGTTGTCAAGCAATGTTGAGAGGACAAACACACACAAATATATACATATATACGACGGGTTTCTTTCAGTTTACATCTGCCAAATCCACTCACAAGGCTTTGGTCGGCCCGAAGCTATAATAGAAGACATTTGCCCAAGGTGCCACGCAGTGGAACTGAACCCGGAACCATGTGGTTGGTCAGCAAGCTACTTACCACACAGCCACTCCTGCGCCTACACATTTTTTAAAACTGTGTATACATGTGATATATAATGGGAATATGTCTGTTTATTCAGGATGTAATACAATTTTGTCTGGAATATAAACAAAAACTTACTAAAATGGTAATGGTTCTTTATTAACAATTCCAGCAGACCTATAGCTGAAGGATTTCCCATATCAGCAGAAAGGTTATCAAATGTGTTCTAGTTCATCTTCACTTTTCAGATATCATATAACTAGGACTCCATCATCTGATGTGTCTTCTTACTTTTTAAAGACATTAAGGAATGATTTGAGGTTGGTTTGAATTTTATTTCTTGTATATTGAGAAGCTATCTAGAGATTCTAATATGAATGTGGTGTAGCATGTGAAATATATGCACGTGTGGCACACCCACAGTTTAACGATGATGCTAATGGTGATATGTTCTGAGGTAGCTGAATTATCAGAGAGATAGTGCAGCGAAGGGGATGGGATCTGAACTTGCAAGGCTTATGTTGGGTAGATAAGATCACTATAAATTCAAATACCTGCAATTGTTATTTTCTTTTTCTAGTTGCTGTCATTGGACTGCAGCCGTGCTGAGGCACCATCTTGTAAAGGTTTTAGTTGATTATCCCAATCAAAGTATTTTGGTCCCCTTATTTAATTATCCTCACAAGGAGAGAGTGCAAAGTTGATCTAGGATGGTTTAAACTCAGGAAACATTAATGATACTTGCAAAGTTGTTCTGTTTGAGGTTCAAAACCATGTGTCTAAATAATGACCTCTATATTAAGTCTTTGCGTGTTTCAAATTTACATTGGAACAGTTTTACCTGAGAACATTTTTTCAAAAGTTCTTTACATTTTTTCATTGCATCTGAGGAGGGTTTACATTGTTACCCACGAACAATTTTTCTGCCCTGCTCTAATGTAAATTTAATGAATGAAGAAATAAAACCCTAAGTTTCCTTATTAAGGCAGTTCATCTAATTCCCCACCACTCACCCACGAAGTTTCTTTCTCTGCTATATATTTTTTCTTTTTTTTTTTTTAATGATAGGCGCAGGAGTGGCTGTGTGGTAAGTAGCTTGCTGACCAACCACATGGTTCTGGGTTCAGTCCCACTGCGTGGCACCTTGGGCAAGTGTCTTCTACTATAGCCTCGGGCCCACCAAAGTCTTGTGAGTGGATTTGGTAGACGGAAACTGAAAGAAGCCCGTCGTATATATGTATATATATATGTATGTGTGTGTATATGTTTGTGTCTGTGTTTGTCTCCCCAACATCGCTTGACAACCAATGCTGGTGTGTTTACATCCCCGTAACTTAGCGGTTCGGCAAAAGGGACTGATAAAATAAGTACTAGGCTTACAAAGAATAAGTCCTGGGGTCGATATGCTCGACTAAAGGCGATGCTCCAGCATGGCCACAGTCAAATGACTGAAACAAGTGAAAGAGTGAGATACTTCTGTGCCTCTCCAAACAATCCCTAGGACCTGCATTCCGGTGAAGCCCATCCAAACTAGACCCTAGTGATTGCAGTCACCTGGACAAGAAGACCTTTTTTTTTTTACATGCCTTCTGGCTGCTTGAAGTTTTGAAATGCTACTGTTGCTGATATTATTGCTGACAGTTGCATCTCAGAAGCTGCAATTCACTCGTTGAGTACTGCAACAAGAGCCAAGAAAAGCAAGTGGTGCAAGTACATGCTGCTCGACACATTTTTGAACTGGTGGTGATGGTAACACCTGTTGTCACTGGTAAATTGATATGGGTTTTTTTTTATTCTTGCCAGTGGAACAATTCATAGTTGAAGCAACAGTTGAAGTGGCTGCTACTTAATGGGTGTGGTTATGAATTGATTCAGCAATTACTTGTGACAGTGCTTTGTGAGTTAGTGCTCTGTTGGATAAAGAAAGCAGAAGAAAAACAAAGAATAGGAAAATATGAAAATAAAAGGGAGGGGGGAAAAAAAAAAGAATATTTTTCAGACTACTTCCGCTGTGTCCTAGAAATTTACAGAAAATTGCTATTTAGTTTAAAAAAAAAAGAAATTAGTATTGATTGCTATCTGCCCTTGGAGAAAAGCTTGAACTATATTTCATGTCATTTCTATTCACTATTTCTCTCTCAAAAATGTAAGTCTATGTAGGAAGCTGTTATCTTATTTTATAGGTTATTGCACCAGCTAACTCTGAGCTAGTGACCCCATAAAAGAAGGCTAAGCTAGGAACTTCACTGCCTCAGACACCAGTTAACTAGTTTTATTATTTTTTTCTTTATTTACTGCTACTGACTACTAAGTTGTCTCTTTTTTGTATTCTTCTCTTCCTCCTCTGAAGTGGGAGAGAGAAAGAGAGAAGAGAGACTGAATTAATTTCCCCAACAGAATTTTCTTCCTCAATCTAATATCAACCCTACTTGTTCTACTACTTGCCAGAGTTGGTAACAACTATGTTTGTTCAGTACCCCCATCTGTTTATTGTAAGAGTGAAAGCCAGCTTAGTTGTCAAGTAATATTTATGTCTACATTCACTTGACAACATTCTTTATGGCTGCTTTACTTGCTATAACATAATAATTGATCTTTGTATTCTTGGAAATACTTGGAATCAAAATAACTTGATTAGCTCCATCTGGATCGATAGTAGAAGTTAGTTATGGCTGGTTATATATGTGAAGTTGTGAAGGGGATCATAATAATGTTAGTATCACAAGAAAATTTTAATACTTCAAGTGGGGGCACCTTCCATTCTCTGTAGAAGGCCCCAGTTTGGAATGTTGAAATTTCTTCTGACACTAACATTATACATTCTCTCAATGTTGTATTAAATCTTACTCAAACCACCACCACCACCACCACTATTCTCCTTAAATTCTTGTTTGACCAAACAATGTTGACACAGTTTGACTGCTATTTCATTTGGCTATGAAGCTTCAATTTGATCATAGTGTGAAAGATCTTTTGTATTCTGTTCACTAAATTTTGCTATTAAATAGCACTCTAGTTTTGACATGTTTCAAAAGAGAAATCCTCATTGTTTTAACAGCAGCAGCATCATCCACCCATCCACATCATCAACAGTATTTCTCAGATGTTATCTATTAATAGCAAGTAAACTGTCACAGTGCTTTCTAGAATATACTTCTGGTTTTCACATTGTTTATTTACTCTGTCTGGTATGTTCATGTCAACTAGGGTGGTTGCTCAATGTGCTAGAAATAGCTGCCAAATCTTTAAATCATCTGGTATGGTTTTTAAAAACGGTGGTGAGAAAGGACACATTTGCAAAGTAAATGTGCAGATATTATGTCTGCTGGTTTATTTGAAATTAGTCTTAGTCTTCTATTAAAATTTCATTCATAACTTTGATGCTTTGAAGGAATATCAAATTGAGCCTAGTACGTTTGTTTTTTTGTTTTGTTTACTATTACATTGTCATGATAGGGAGAGAATTGTCCATGATCTTTTCCAAGGCTCATGAGAATGATGGAGGGAAAGAATAAAGCTCTCCTCAGAAAGATGGCCATAATACTTGCAATAGTAGACACTGTTATTCCAAGGGTCCAGTACTTTGGTTCACTGACCTTGGCAAGACTTGAGCTCGGAATGTAAAAGACCATACTGCAAGCATTCTACATATCCATTGCTTGTGACATATTTATCATTTTATTATCACTTCAACTTTCACTTCTCCATGTTTGTATGGCTGACACTCTCAGCTATCATGTGATATTAAGACAAGGACACCCACCCAGGCACACACACACACACATACACTTTCTCACACACATGATGGGCTTTTTTCAGTTTCTATCTACCATATCCACTCACAGGGCTTTGGTCAGCCTAGGGCTATAGTAGAAGACACTTGTTTCAGGTGACACACAATGGCAACGCACCTGGAATCTCATACCATCTCTTATTTGTTTTCAAGTATTCAATGGTTACTATTTTGTTTCCTGCATATTTAGAACAATGAGGAGTCACAGCTGGCTGATTGGAGGTTCTACTGAAACGGTGACCTTGCACAACTAGGTTTCTATATAGTTGTCATACAGGTAATGCATATTCTGGTTGTATAGAATACTGTATATTTGACTAGAACTTCATTAGTTTGTGTTAGCTCAACTTAAAACTGTTCTTGTTTTTACTCTTGAATCACTACATAAAGACCAGACTTAAGTTAGTATCTTGATCATCCAGTGGCGCCCAGGATATAACTTTATCTTGATTAGGGACATTTTTTTTTATATTGTTGACTGCTAGATATCCCTGCTATTAATATTAGTTTTGACATCAAACTGTGACCACAAACTTACAAATATTTAAGCTTTGAGAGCATTTCTGATTATTTCCATCATCATAGGGGTTGCTTTTCTTAGGAATGATACATACAATTCCATGTTGATGTCGGAATAGACAATTGACAAGTCCCTTAACCCCATGGGGTTTGTTGGGGTACTGCAGCCATGCAACGTATCTGGAGTGAGGAAGCCTGGCAGAGCCCATCCCTCCCTAGGTTAAACTAATTTTTACAGTTGAGTGAACTGGAGTAACTTGAAATGAAGTGTTTTGTTCAAGAACACAATGGATCGCCCAGTCCAGGGATCGAAACCACAATCTTTCATGAATCCAACACCCTAACCACTAAGCGGCATGCCTCCACTAGTGGCACTCATTTCTATAGCTGAATAGACTGGGACAATGTAAAGTGTTTTACTCAGGTACACATCTCCCAGTCCAGGAATCAAACCACAGTCTTATGATTGTAAGTCCAACACCTTAACCACTAAGCCATGTGACTTGGAATAGGGATAGCTAAGTGGCTTAAAGAGCTTTTGTGTTAGTGGTTTAGAAACTTTCTTCTTGACTACATAGTCTCGAGTTCAGTCCCACTGCATGGCACCTTGGGCAAGTGTCTTCTACTATATAGCCTTGGGCCAACCAATGCTTTGTGAATGGATTTGGTGGGCGAAACATAAAAAAAGCCTGTCATATATGTGTGAATGTGTCTTTGTGCTTGTCCCTCACCGCTACTTGACAATCTTTGTGGGTTTGTTTATGTCCCCATAAATTAGCAGTTTGGCAAAAGAGATCAATAGAATGAGTATATAGTTTGAAAAAAAGAAAAAAAGTATTGTATGGTCAGTTTCATCAACTAAATATTTTAAGATGGTACCCTAGCATACCTGCAGTCTAGTGACTGAAACAAGTAAAACAAGATAGTGCCTACTCAAAAGCACAATGTTATAGAATGGCAGATTAGATTCTGTCACATGTGCTCAGTTTTGAACTTGACACCTAGTGAGGTGTGAGGGTGGAAAGGAGTTCAGTAAAATGTTTGTTGTTGCTTAGTCCAAAGTCAACCCTGGTCAGGTTGACCTATAATTCAGAGATGTTCCAGTCATGACCATTCCATCTTTTGTATATCTTTTGTGTTCTTTCTTTCTTTCTTTCTTAAAATGCTCAGGTATTTGAGAAAGATTTAGCTGCTATATCTTGTTAGGTGGTTGGTGTTAGGAAGGGTATCCAGCTATAAAATTCACACCAAAACAGACACTAAAGCCTGGTGAATTCCTCTAGATGGCAGCTCCTGTCAAACAGTCCAATCGTACTTTAAGTACGATGTACAGCTTGAACAGATTTCACAGTAGACTTCACCTCAGAGCAATATACGCTTTTGAGTCCTCTTAAATTGCTTTTAACCCTCTCGAACATGGGTCCCTGTGTCTAACTTTTGCCCTCCACCTGGTCCCTGAGCAAAAAAGTAAATAGTTGCATATAGGTGCATGAGTGGCTGTGTGGTAAGTAGCTTACTTCCCAACCACATGGTTCTGGGTTCAGTTCCATTGCATGGCACCCTAGGCAAGTGTCTTCTACTATAGCCTCGGGCTGACCAAAACCTTGTGAGTGGATTTGGTAGATGGAAACTGAAAGAAGCCCATCGTATGTGTATTTGTATCTATATATGTATATGTGTATATGTTTGTGTGTCTGTGTTTGTCCCCCCCCCCCCCCAAATCACTTGACAACCGATGTTGGTGAGTTTATATCCCCGTAACTTAGCAGTTCAGCAAAAGACCAATAAAATAAGTACTAGGGTTACAAAGAATAAGTCCTGTGGTCAGTTTGCTCGACTAAAGGTGGTGCTCCAGCATGGCCACTGTCAAATGACTGAAACGAGTAAAAGAAAGCATGAAAGAAATACAGCCCAAGAGTAACGATGGCAGGCAAACTAATGAATAGAACCAGCTGCATCTTCTGTGTCTATGTGTGTTGTTCATCATTGCCTTGCTGGGAATTTGGCAAAGATGACATTTAACCTATTTCTGCGATAGCAAGAACACAGCATGACAGGGTTAAGTCTAATTGAACCTACTGATGTAATTTTCAGGCCTTTGCGCCTTGGTTAGGAGCAAAGGCCACTCTATAGCAATTTCCACCTCATTTTAAAAGCCATTGTATAGTGCTCATGCTACCTCCACACTGGTCGTCCTGTCCCATTCATTTGTTCTAATGTCAACCCTACCTCCATTTCCTGTACTAATCGCTATGCCCAGTCCTTTCTTCCTTGGAAAAGTTGGCCCTCTGGAATTCCCTCCCCTCCTCATCTCTTTCCTGTTGCTGTTAACTTGAAAAGGTTCAAGAGGAACATTAATGATGTAAATCTATATCACTGACCTATGTGAAGTCAATAAAGGTCATGCACATTATCTTACTTCCAGATTTAGCAAATAAAAATGAACTGGTTGTTTGGCTTACAAGAAATAGCAGTCAAATTTCTGATTTTCTCATACCTTTCATCTCATCTTCTGCGCCCACTTACATGTGAGGGGGTCATCAAGGAAGACTTCTCAAGCATGCCTTCCATCAGGTCCAACCTTGTGCAACTGCCTCCAATTGATCTGGCTGGATCCCCAACACAGACCAACCGAGCTCATGGATGTTATCCAGCCATCTATCTTGCAGTCTTGCTCTCAGTTTTCTGCTATTTATCTTTTACCTGTAAAGTCTGTCCAGCAATTCTTTCCTGAGATATTCTTATCACAGGTCTGTAGTATCATATCTGTTGGTCTCTCAGTTCAGAGAAGTGGTGGCTCTACTTGGAATGCCTTCTTGATCGTCAAGCTCTTCCTCCTTTTTTTCTATATCAATGACTAAATCGTTTGAACATGTCCTTCCCTTTTTTTTAAGCTGGTATGGTATGAGAAAATTGGAGATTTTCTCATACCTTATCAGCTGAAAAAAGGAAGGACAGATTGAACAATTTAGTCATTGATATAAAAAAAAAAGGCAGGTGATCATAGGTTGTCTGTTTGGATGATCACTGACTTGGGGCTATGCAATGACAACCACCCCATTCTAACATACTTTGGAGAATACTCATAACTCAATCAAACATGCAGTAAATTATTATTTACAGTAACCAAGTTGTTTTATTTCGTTTACTAAAGGACAATAGCTTTGACTAAATAACTGAAATATTAACCATTTTTTTTTATTGTCTCTATTCTGTCTGTATGTGAAAGAGAGTTCTTCAGCTCTTAAAAAAAAATTTTGAAGTTCAAAATTCTTTCAAAAACAACAGTAGCATCATCATAAATAGCACCACCACCACCACCTGCTTCAGGAAGGATTGGTTCTGTTTTGGTTGGTAAGAACTTCATACTGTGCTTGTGTATATATGTGTGTGTGTGTGTTTGTAGACAGTGTGGGAGAGTTGTAATGCTATTTCAAGCAGCCTGACTGGGAAACAACACTTCATAAATTTAGTGTATTGATACAATGAGCTGTGGATACATCCCAAGGTTAGGGAAAGATAGGTTAGTTCACTTGAAATAGTTATTTGAATGACTCAGTCTGTGATGGTTGTGGCAGTAGTGGCAGTGGTAACCGTTTAGATAAATAACATAATCAGTGCTGATGATGTGGGCGGTGGTAGTGGGGAGAACTGTCCTGTGGTGTGAGAGAGTCCGTAGTAACCAGGGATTACAATACTGGTTTACTATTTACTGTGCCATATGACTAGAAAAAGTTTAGAGGAATTGTATTTTATGACTTTTTCTTTTTTTCACAAAGGTTATTATGTTTGCATATAGTTAAGTGTACAGTTATTCTAAAGATATTTACAATCTAGTAGACCAATAAAACTATTTCTATGACAGGCTTATATTTTGACAATGCCAGTGGTGCCTGTGCTAATAGTCAAATCCTAGCCAATAAGGGGGCCCTCTCATATCATAGCCTTCATCATCATCGTTTAACGTCTGCTTTCCATGCTAGCATGGGTTGGACGATTTGACTGAGGACTGGTGAAACCGGATGGCAACACCAGGCTCCAATCTAATTTGGCAGAGTTTCTACAGCTGGATGCCCTTCCTAACGCCAACCACTGGCACTGGCAACGATCTCACTCGAAAATCCTACGGGAGCCAGTCAGGCGGTACTGGCAACGGCCACGCTCAAAATGGTGCATCTCATGTGCCACCCGCACAAGAACCAGTCCAGGGGCACTGGCAACGATCTTACTTGGCTTGCCGGGTCTTCTCACGCACAGCACATTTCCAAAGGTCTCGGTCAGTAGTCATCGCCTCGGTGAGGCCCAATGTACGAAGGTCTTGCCTCACCACCTCAGCCCAGGTCTTCCTGGGCCTACCTCTTCCACGGGTTCCCTCAACTGTTAGGGTGTGGCACTTTTCACGCAGCTATCCTCATCCATTCTCACCACATGTCCATACCAGCGCAATCGTCTCTCTTGCACACCACAACTGATGCTTCTAATGTTCAGCTTTTCTCTCAAGATACTTACACTCTGACGGGTATTCACATTGACATTACACATCCAACGGAGCATACTGGCTTCATTCCTTGCGAGCTTACGTATGTCCTCAGCAGTTACAGCCCATGTTTCACTGCCATGTAGCATGGCTGTTTGTACTCATGCGTCATACAGTCTGCCTTTTACTCTGAGTGAGAGTCCCTTTGTCGCCAGCAGGGGTAAGAGCTCTCTAAACTTTGCCCAGGCTATTCTTATTCTAGCAGCTACACTTTCAGTGCACCCACCCCCACTACTAACTTGGTCGCCCAGATAGCGGAAGCTATCGACTACCTCTAGTTTTTCACCCTGGAATGAGATAGAAGTTGTTTCCTGTTTGTTTACAGTCTTTATTGCACCTGAACATCTGCCACAAACAAAAACTAACTTGCTAGTTAACCTGCCTTTGATGTTGCTGCACCTCTTATGTGTCCATAGCTTGCACCGGGTACATCTTATAAAGTTACTACCTACTCCTTTTCTACATACTGAGCAGGGCCATCTACCTGAAGGGGTTTGTGTTTTATCTACCTTCCTACTTATTAGGATTTTGGTTTTAGCTAGGTTGACTCTAAGGCCCTTCAATTCTAGACCTTGCTTCCACACCTGAAACTTCTCCTCTAGTTCTGATAGTGACTCCGCAATTAGGGCAAGGTCATCAGCATAGAGGAGCTCCCAGGGGCAACCTGTCTTGAACTCCTCTGTGATTGCCTGGAGGACTATGATAAATAAGAGGGGGCTGAGGACGGAACCTTGGTGGACCCCTACCTCTACCCGGAATTCATTGCTGTACTCATTTCCAACCCTCACCTTACTGGCAGCATCTCTGTACATGGCTCGCACAGCTCTCACTAACCATTCTTCTATCCCAAGTTTCCTCATTGACCACCAGATAAGGGATCGGGGGACCCTGTCAAAGGCTTTCTCCATGTCAACGAAAGCCAGGTACAGAGGTTTATCCTTAGCTAGGTATTTCTCCTGCAACTGTCTCACTAGAAATAAGGCATCAGTAGTGCTTTTACCTGGCACGAACCCAAACTGCATCTCATCTAAATTGATTCGCTCCCTAATTAGTTGGGCTATGACCCTCTCTGTAACTTTCATAACCTGATCTAACAGCTTGATGCCTCTGTAATTATTTGTATCTAAAGCGTCACCTTTACCTTTGTAGCAGTTGACTATGATGCTGCTACACCAGTCATTGGGTATGACTCCTTCGTGTATCACCTGGTTCGTAATACGGGTGACTAGGCTATAGCCAACACTGCCAGATATTTTGAGCATCTCTGCAGTGATTCCTGATGGGCCGGGGGCTTTCCCGGTCTTCATACTCTTAATTGCTTTATCTACCCTGGTACTATCAACTCGGACAGCTGGTCCCTCTATTGGGTCGACATACGGCAGGCTCTCTTTCTCCCATTCATTCTCTTTATTAAGCAATCTATCATAGTGGCATCTCCAGACCTCTTTCTTTGCATCCTCATTTAGTGCAAGCGTACCATCATCCATGCGAACACATTTCTCTCCTACAACATCACTATTCTCTCTCCTACACTGTCTTGCAACACGAAATACCTCGAGTCTTTGGTCCTCACGGCGCAGAACATTGGCAAAGCCTTATCAACTTGAAAAATAAAACTAAGGATAAATTAAATAAAGCAGTTCAAGAGACACTAAATAAAAAGAAGGAATAGTCACAGCTTGGATACTTCTCAGACATATGGCTGCTGGGTCAGGCAGGGCTGACTAGAGTTAAAACCCAGTAACTAATAAATGGGTACAGTAGGGGTAGTAATGATGGAAATTCTGTGGATGCAAGATGAATGAGATGAAGTATAAATAATTCAGTATGTAACAGGAGTTTATCCCTTTCGCAACTGTATTTATTTTGAAATGCTCTGTGTTTCTTTCAATTGCTTTAAATGTAACAAAGAATTTAGTAAAATAACTTAGTTATTTTTCAGCTAGTATTAGGAACATAAATTGTGACTAAGGTTTGGTAGAAGATTTTAATTCGACACTTATGAAAACAAAACATTTGTACTCAGAGCCGGTTTCAGCCGGGTTGGTAATGAAAGGGTTAAGGGACTATTTAGGTAGGAAATATATCTGAATAAATTATGTCAGTTGTTGAATGTAAAGAAAGAGGATTCATGGCCATATGGACAGACATGGTGAGAGAGATGCTGATATTTGGTAGGTTGCCATAGTTGGAGGTGCAAATGAATAATTTTTAATTTTGGCATGAGGCCACTCAAATACAAACTCATATTTTTAGGAGAGCAGGTATGATTGATTAAATCGGTCTTAGTAAATTACTGGTGCATGTTTAATTAAACCCTGAAAGACGAATTGCAAAAATGTCCTTCAGAAGTATTTGAACTTAAAAACATATAGTAACAGAAGCTAGATAACACAAAAAGACTTTTAATCTAGTGCTCAATCATTTCTGTATCTCTTTTCTTCAATGTTTTCAATAGATGCACAAGGCCTGAAATTTTGGGCAGAGGATTAAGTTGATACCATCAACCCTAGTGCTTGACTGGTATTTTATTTTATCAACCCCATTGGATAAAAGAAGTTGTCAAGCTGACAGAATCATTAACACATTGGACAAAATACTTAATGGCATAACTTCTAACTGTACACTTCTAAGTTCAAATCCCACCTTTGCCTAACTTTGGTTTTTTTTTCAGGATTGATAAAATAAAGTACCAGTCAAGTAATGGGGTCTGTGTAATTAACTTGTTCCTTCCCCTCAAAATTACTGGCTTTGAACCCTGCAATGGATTGGTGTTCTGTTCATTGTTGTGATCTCTGAGTAACTGACCTTATAAATTTTAGGGGTCAATAATTATGATAATAATCCTTTCTACTATAGGCACAAGACCTGAAATGTTAAGGGAGGGGGCTAGTCAATTACATCGACTCCTGTACGTGACTGGTGCTTATTTTATCAACCCTGAAAGGATGAATGGCAAAGTTGACCTCAGCACAATTTGAACTCAGACTGTGAAGACAGGTGAAATACTGCTGAGCATTTTGCCCATCATGCTAACGGTTCTGCCAGCTCGCCGCCTGAAATCCTTTCTGCTAAAGGCATGAGGCCAGAAATTTTGAGGGTGGAGACTAGTCGATAACAATGACCCCACTGTTTCATTGGTACTTATTTTATTGACCCCGGAAGGATGAAAGGCAAAGTCAACCTCAGCAGAATTTGAACTGAGAACGTAAAGATAGATGAAGTGTTGCTAAGCATTTTTACGGTGTGCTAACAATTCTGCCAGCTCATCTCCTTTTATAATTATGATAATAATAATAAAAAAATGAAAGGTAAAACTGACTTTGGTGATATTTGAATACATAATTTAAAGAGCTGGAATAAATACTGTAGGGCAATTTTGTCTGATGCTCTAACAATTCTGCCAACATAAAGCAACAAGAGAGAGGCTGTTTAGTTATCAACCCCCAAATACTTTATTGACTCCAGAGGAATGTTGAAGTTTGTGGAATTTAAACTGAATACTGTAACTGAATACTATAATGCTTTTAGTCCAGTCCAACATTATATTAGGTCTGCCAGTAATCTATACTGTAACCATAATAATGGTGATGGTGATATCTTGTTTTGTGGCACAAAGCCACAAATTTTGGAAGCGGAGTGTAATCAATCGAGTTACACAAATACTTGATGAAGGAACCTTTTCTAGTTGGTCAGTGTATACTTCCTTCTTAAAAAAAAAAAAGGAAATAAATACATAATAGGCGCAGGAGTGGCTGTGTGGTAAGTAGCTTGCTTACCAACCACATAGTTCTGGGTTCAGTCTCACTGTATGGCACCTTGGGCAAGTGTCTTCTACTATAGCCTCAGGTCGACCAAAGCCTTATGGATGGATTTGAAACTGAAAGAAGCCCATCACATATGGAAACTGAAAGAAGCCCATCACATATGGAAACTGAAAGAAGCCCATCACATATATATGTGTGTGTTTGTGTATCTGTGTTTGTCCCCACAACATCACTTGGTGATTGATGCTGGTGTGTTTATGTCCCTGTAACTTAGCGGTTTGGCAAAAAAGATCAATAGAATAAGTACTAGGGTTATAAAGAATAAGTCCTGGGGTTGATTTACTCGACTAAAGGCGGTAGCTCCAGCATGGCTGCAGTCAAATGACTTAAATAAAAGAATAAAAGAATATGTATTCATGAGAACAAGATGGAATGGTCACTACTGGAGTGCCTTTGATCATAGATTCAGGACTAAATATCTATAACAGGTACTATTTAGTCAAACTTGGTAGAATTTAAATACTGAACATAAGAGTTTAACTAAATAAGTCATTTTGCAAGGCGTTTAGTTTAAACAGTCAGGTGAGGCACAGGTGTGGCTGTGTGGTTGAGAAGCTTGCTTGCCAACCATATAATCTTGGGTTCAATCCCATTGCACAGCACCTTGGGCAAATGTCTTCTATAGCCCTGGACTGACCAAAGCCTTGTAAATGGATTTGTTAGATGGAGCTTCAAAGAAGCCTGTTCAGTGTGTGTTTGTGTGTATCCTTGGCTAGACAGAATGTGATGGTTACAAATGGGCACCATTATCATCATAATAGAGGTGAGGCTATTTTTTTTCTAGTCTTCTGTGAAAAATATGCCTAGCTATGGGGAAAATATTAACTTTCTTGGAAACAAATGATGGTGACAACAGGAAAGGCAGCTAGCTGTAGAAAATCTGCCTCAATGAATTTCATCTGACCCATTCAAGCATGGAAAAGTGGACATTAAATGATCCTGCGGCTCAAAAGAACATCTATCTACATGAGTGTTTGATTTACAAGCAATGGCAGCTAAATCTCCCTCAAATCACTCTCCATTATCTTAAACTGAAAAAAATAAAGTATACATTGGATAAAGTATATCTAGAAAAATATTAAATATGTGAATTCTATGCATCTGTGTTGTGGTAAGTAGCTTGCTTACTAATCACATGGTTCCAGGTTCAGTCCCACTGTGTGGCACCTTGGGCAAGTATCTTCCACTATAGCCTCAGGCTGACCAAAGCCTTGTGAGTGGATTTGGTAGACGGAAACTGAAAGAAGCCTGGCCGTTGCCAGTACCGAGCGTGGCCGTTGCCAGTACCGCCTGACTGGCCTTCGTAAGATTTTCGAGCGAGATCGTTGCCAGTGCCCCTGGACTGGCTCTTGTGCGGGTGGCACATAAAAGACACCATTTCGAGCGTGGCCGCTGCCAGTACCGCCTGACTGGCCTTCGTGCGGGTGACATGTAAAAGCACCCACTACACTCTCTGAGTGGTTGGCATTAGGAAGGGCATCCAGCTGTAGAAACTCTGCCAAATTAGATTGGAGCCTGGTGTTGCCATCCAGTTTAACCAGTCCTCAGTCAAATCGTCCAACCCATGCTAGCATGGAAAGAGGACGTTAAACGATGATAATGATGATGATGATGATGATATATATATATGTGTGTTTGTGTGTTTGTCCCCCCCATCATTGCTTGACGACTGATGCTGGTGTGTTTACATTCCCGTAGCTTAGCATTTCAGCAAAAGAGACCAATAGAATAAGTACTAGCCTTACAAAGAATAAGTTCTGGGATCGATTTGTCTGACTAAAGGCGGTGCTCTAGTATGGCCACAGTCAAATGACTGAAACAAATCAAAGAGTAAAAGAGTGTCTTTTGTAATAATAGCTGTAACCATCAGGGGAACCACATGAGTTACAAAAATATTCTGGGGAAAATAAATGAGTGGGATGATTACTGTTGGAACCTCTTTTGATTAGAGGTCTGCTCACTGAGTGGACTTGAGACTAAAAAACAATACTTAGTTCTTAGCTTATCGATATTTTATGAAACTTTGGCTGGTTGAACTTTTTTGCATTTAAGACAACCCTTCTGTTAGTTTCCTTGGCCTCTACTGTTTCACTGAATAACATTTATAATCTTGTATTCTATCATTTCTACTGTTCTGTGAACCTTCTCTTTCAATTACAAAAGTGCGTCTGTCTACTGGCTGAACAGGTAGATAACTGCTATTTATGGTCAGTGGAGGGAATATTTTCACCAGCAATGGAAAGTATGAGAAATTTGGTGTGACTAATCTGGTATTTAAAACATTGGTTGGTTGTGTTATGTGCTAGATCAGCTCTGATTTAAGGTATTCCAGTTACGTCTTCCCCACCACCACCTGCCCAGCAAATCTGAGACTATATCACCTCGTGTATCCTTTTTTCTCCCTCAAATGACACTGTCATTTGAGGGAGATTTAACTGCTGTTTCAAATAGGTCTAGTGATCATGTATGTGCAGACTCTGTTATTGACTCAAAGTTTTTTTCTTCTCTTCTTTGACTGGAAGCAGACTGTGCAACATGGAAAGGAATGGAGCTCTAGTGAAATGGTAATTTGAATAAGCCTCTTGTCTTACGTTTTTGGTTGGAGTGAAGTACAGTAAAGCCCAAAATTAAAAGTTCATTCTAGTTGCTAAAAGATACAATGAATGGTTTTCTTCTGGATGTAACAGAAGTTGTTAGATTACAAATTTACTGTGCCATCAAAAGTTGTGATATCACTTTGGTATGGTGGTTAATACAAATATATAGTTTATAGTACATGTCATCTGAATTCTGCAGTTGATACTACAACCCTTTTTCTGTCATTTTGTTTGTATGTATGTATGTATGTATGTGTGTGTGTGTGTGTGTATGCATGTATACAAGTAGGTGTGTGTGAGTGTATGCATGTATACAAGTAGGTGTGTGTGAGTGTGTATGTATACAAGTAGGTGTGTGTGTGTATGTATGTATACAAGTAGGTGTGTGTGTGTATGTATGTATACAAGTAGGTGTGTGTGTGAATGTGTGTATGTATACAAGTAGGTGTGTGTGCGAATGTGTGTATGTATACAAGTAGGTGTGTGTGAAAGTATGTATGTATGTATACAAGTATGTATGTATGTATCCAAGTAGGTGTGTATGTAGTCCACAAATGAGATCCAGGTATTCTCAGTATAGAAGACACTTTGTAATGCTCAAAAGATTCAAACTTAGACTCCGATGTCTTTACAGGGAATTGATTCCACAAGGTAAAGAATAGCTATAAGAATATCTGTCTGGTTAAGAAATTTGTTTTGTAACCACATGGTTCTGGGTTCAGTCCCACTGCATGGAATTTTAAACAAGTGTCTTTTATAGCCCTGGGCCAGCCAATGCTTTGTGAGTGAATGTGGTGGAAGGAAACTGTATTGGAAGCCCATTGTATGTGTGTGTGTGTGTGTGTGTGTGTGTTTGTGCCCTCTACTGTTTGACTGTTGGTTTATGTTCTCATAACTGAGTGGTTCAGCAAAAGAGACCCATAAAATTAGTACTAGACTTCAAAAATATAAGTACTATGGTAGATATGTTCAACTCATCTCCTTGTGGTGGTGCCCCAGCATGGCCTCAGTCCAATAACTGAAACAAGTAAATAATAGGTGTACACACACACACACACACACACACAATACTATACCTTGATACTTTGTGAAAAGGTGACTAATACGAGGGTGGGGGTGCTGAAAAGTTCCTAGCTTTGGGTAGGAGAAAATACAGGAGGATCAGTTATGATTTTATTAAACATACTCTCCTCTCAGATTCACACACTTATTGCAGCAGTCCTTCAGTTTTTCTAAGCTCTGTAATAGAACTTGGAAGGTTGGGCCTGCAGCCAGGCCTTTCACGATACCCAGGAACTTTTCGGCACCCCTGTTGTATGTGTAATCTTTACTACTTATCTTAACTATTCTAACTGGGATGGTAAAAGTTGTAATGTTGCTTTGGTATAGCGGTTTACAGCAGATATGGCACTGAAATCCTGTAGGTGATATTACAACTTTTATCTATGTTACTCTGACAACATTGTTGTGACAAGCTTCTGACAACATTACTGTGCACGTGTGTCCTGGTGATATGTAGAAAGCTTTTATCAGACGATCTGTTGTTGTAAACCTGTGTAACTTCCTTGGTTATGTATCCCTGATTGTCTGCATTTTCCAACTCTCATGGCAGTATTTACCATATGTATGCTTACCTTATTGATGGATGCACTTCAATTATAGTTGGTTAATAGATATTCTCAAAAGAACTTGTTTGACACAATGTTAAGTCCCTTATGTATGTGTGTGTGTCTGCCTGCCTGTATGTGTGCGTGTGTGTCTGCCTGCCTGTATGTGTGCGTGTGTGTCTGCATGTGTGTCCGGCTGTGTGTGTCTGCATGCATGTCCGCCTGTGTGTGTCTGCATGTGTGTCCGGCTGTGTATGTGTCTGCGCATGCATCCGACTGTGTGTGTCTGCACGTCCATCCGGCTGTGTGTGCGTGTCCATCTGTGGTGTCCGCATGCGTGTCCGGCTGTGGTGTCCGCATGCGTGTCCAGCTGTGATGTGCACAGATCTATGCGTTTCCGTGTGTGTGTGTGTACATGTGCGTCTGGCTGTGTGTGCACGAGTCCGGCAGTTTGTGCGTGTGCATGCACTTCTGGCTGTGTCTGCATGCGCGTCTGGCTGTCTGCATGTGCGTCTGGCTGTCTGCATGTGCGTCTGGCTGTCTGCATGTGCGTCTGGCTGTCTGCATGTGCGTCTGGCTGTCTGCATGTGCATCTGGCTGTCTGCATGTGCATCTGGCTGTCTGTGCCTGCACATCTTGCTGTGTGTGTGTGTGCATGTGTCTGTCTGTATAGAATTTTAAAGTTTATTATGACCTCTCGCCTACTTGGTGGCAATTTTGGAAAGAAAAAAAATCTTGTTCTCTTTGTCATCCTTCAGGGATTTGTTTTCTACTTAAAATTTTGTTTCACCATTATGAAAGTAAATAACACAAAGGCATTCCACCCATGACAATCCGGTCAATATAGCTCATAAATATTCACAGTGAATTAGCTGTCATTCTCTTTCACCCACATTTCTAAAACAGAAACTACAATTTATTTTTTGTTTTGTCTTCAAAATTTCACTTTAATTCTATGTTAAAATATCATTTATTCATAAAACCAATTTATGTAAATATGTGTCTCTAAGTCTTTTACATATGTTTGTTTTTGTATGAGTTGTCTGTGTGATTACTTGTTCATGCATGTTCAATATAAATGTGTGTCCGATAGGTTTGCCTTGTCTGTCTCTAATCCTTGTGTGTTGTATTCTTTGTCTGCCATTCACCTCTGATGAGAAGTTGTTACTCTATTGAAATTATAAGCGGAAAAATTCTTTTGTTTTGGGTAATCCTACATGTACTGGATCTTACCTGAGGCAAAAAGGACTGTACTTAAAAGCATATTAGTGAAAACATTTTATTGGCAGTCTGGACTGTTTCCATTGAAATCATGGTAAAGTAAAAAGTAAATTTCTTTCCTGAATCAGATAGACCCAAAGGGCTGGTTTCCATGGCATATATATTCCACACCTGGATGAGACACCAGTCCATTGCAGGATTACCCATTTTAACCAGCTGAGTGGACTGAAGCAACGTGAAATGAAGGGTTTTGCTCCGGAGCACAACTCATTGCCCAGTCTAGGAATTGAAACCACAATCTTAGGATCACGAGTCCAACACCATAACCACTCAGCCATGCATCTTCACAAGATCATGGTACTCACAAACAAATACAGATGGTGATCTTTAGTATCACACACACATGCAAAGCTGGGGGTGAAATAATGCCCATAGACTTGATATTCATAATCAGTATCACTATTTTCATTCTATTTCTATATGTACTGATCATCTTTCAGCCAACTGAGGTGAAGAGATCTAACAAGGTCGAAACCTAGCCATTGGTTTCACCAGTTGGCTTTTAAATATGAAATGCATTCCTGTATTGTCTTCATTTTCTAAAAATTTGGATTAACTAACACTATTGGAATATTAACTCCTTTACTTTTGAACTTTTAACACTTCCAGAAGAAATTTTGGTCTTTTAATTGCAAGGATTATCCGAGATAACTGAAGTTTTTCAGCTTGCTATATTACATGTCATGTCATGTAGTGTTTTTTGAATCTGGGTTTTGTTCCCGTTAATGGGGGTGGCTGGATCTACCTCAATGCCATAACAATAGCCAAGCAAATCAACCCCAGCTGCTTTTTTAAAAGTCTGATACTTATTCTATCAACCTCTTTTGCCAAACTGCTAAGTTATGGTGACAGGTTAATTTAGTTCAAGAAATACATTCCATGTTTTGTTTATTTCATCTGATAACATTTTTTCTTGTTATTTTTATTCTTCACTGGGAAATATCTTTAATATGAAATACTTTATTTTCATTCTATAGACTATTGCGCTGGATGGCTGCCATACAGAATGTGTTTGCCACTCGGCTTTTGGCTGAGCTTCTTGGCCATGAGGTTGACAGGTAAGTTTTCAAATAGTTTCTTTTATTTATATCATTTTGATTTTCATTTTATCAATATAGAAAAGGACAAACTAGCTTCTTCAAAATAACTCAAGGTGACTGCACTGCTGTACTTGTGACACATAATGAACCAAATGAATGTGGTTTTGTAACTCACCATAATGATGTGTTCTTTATAAATTTCTAGGTAGTCTGCTTTAACATTTAAAAAGAAATATCTATGCGTTTTATGCACTAGTGGCAGTCAATAGCTTGATTTTTGTTGTGATAAAAATAATTGAGTTATTTTTGAGGGTAAGCAAAAACTGATACCTTTAAAAAAAAAAATCTGTAATATAATCAAAATAAGGTAGCTGTTTCATGGCACAAACATTACAGTGCTCATCTTCTCTTTCCCTTCATTGTGTGTCAATTTTATAATCAGTAGGTTTCATTTGAATGCTGCTTGTGTCCAAATAAAAACCAAATGTGCAGCATGTCTTTATCAAGATTGTTGACACCTTCAGCCTGTTGCTGATGTTTCCACCTCCTATGTTGCACTTGTGCAGTGACACTTACGCACGTCAATGAAACTTCTATTCATTAAACTGTTACAGACTTTGGAGTATGATTTCTTATATTTAATCTCTGATTATTGACACATTTTAGTTCAATGTCATTTTTTGTTTTCATTCTAGTTGAGGTCATTGTGAACTAAAATTTTCTAAAACTTTGACATGATTTCAATTGTGTTTCCAATATATTTTTTTGTGTTGATTTTAGTGGCCTCTTAAAAGAAGAACGACCCAGCAACAACCCACAGACACTGCATGTGAAATGTGCCATAGTTCTGGGCAAGGAAATTGCCAATTTCTCACAGAAAACTTTGGATGAAGGTATATATTTCTTGAATGAACCATACCTTAAACCTATTTATTATGTGATTATATGTTATAAAACATTCTAAATGATAAGCTGTTGATAAAGGACTTAAATACGAATGTTATCATTTGAAATGTTACAAAGCAAAATGATCATTCATCTGTTCATTTGTCATAAAGCCTTTTCTTTATCGTTGTTTATTTACCATGTTACATGTTGCTGTAGAGAAGAACAGGTTTTTTTTTTTTTAAATAGTTTGTTGCTAATTTTAGAAGAGATAAAAGTAGTGCCTTTATAGCTATCTTTTCAAAAATCCTGGAAATTGCAACAACAATGTATTTTAGCAACAATCTTTTTATCAGTACTTTTTACATCCTGTGTGTATGTGTGTGTGTGTGTGTGTGATGTCAATTATTAGATCACATGCTTTCATTGCTGGATATCTGACTCTTTCTTTCTAAACAGGGAAAGTGTTAGGGTTAGGGTTAGGGCTCCACAACATCCATTTATTTCATAGGTCTTTTTCATCAGTTTTGATCAAGGGCTCCACAACAACAAGAATTGTCAGGTAGTCAAAATGAAGCACACTAATAATAATAATAATCCTTTCTACTATAGGCACAAGGCCTGAAATTTGTGGGAAGGAGGATAGTTGATTATACCGACCCCAGTGTTTTGCTGTTACTTAATTTATGAACTCCCGAAAGGATGAAAGGCAAAAACAGACGAAATACTGCTAAGCATTTTGCCCAACGTGCTAACGATTCTACCAGCTCACCTCCTTAATCATAATAATAATAATAATAATAATAATAATAATCCTTTCTATTACAGGCACAAGGCCTGAAATATTAGGTGAGGTGGGCTAGTCAATTTCATCAACCCAGTACCGATACTTATTTTATTTGACTCTGAAAGGATGAAAGACAAAGTTGACCTTGGTGGAATTTGAACTCAGAATGTAAAGACTGACAAAGAGCTGCTAAGCATTTTGCCTGGTGTGCTAACGATTCAGCCAGCTCACCTTAATAATAATAATAATAATAATAATAATAATCCTTTCTACTTTAGGCACAAGGCTTGAAATTTTTTGAGGAGGGGACAAGTTGATCACATTGACCCCCAGTGTTTCACTGGTACTTAATTTATTGGCCCCAAAAGGATGAAAGGCAAATATGATAATAATATTAATATCTGTTGAGTGTATATTATAATGAGTATAGGAAAACTTGTGCTTCCTTTTTAATCAATTGTTCTGTACCTTGACCTTTTTTATTGTCTCTGGTTTTGATACAAAATCTTTCATTATGTTCAGTTGTTTCAAATACTTTAATGAAATCATCAGTTATTTTACTGAATCATCCCAAATTTTTGGTTAGTTTTAAAATTAGTTGAAACTAAGAAAGAGCGAACTTTAGTCCCTTTGACTTGGCATCCTCTAATATTAGACGATATTAACTCCACTGGGAGTTATGCGAATCTATCTCAATCACTCCTGTTGTAGCTATTGTCAGGATTTGCAGTGAAATAGATTTGATAGTAGAGAGAGTACAATGTGACCAGGCTACAATTCTGCTCCACCCCCATTTGACTATGTTGTTTGTAAATAGAGACTCTTGCCTCTCACAAAATAGAAATGTTTCTCATGGCACCAGCAGACAAAATGGAAAAGGCTTTGCTGTGGAGGATAACGAGGGGTTTGTGCTGGAATAACCAATCTGACTCACAGGGCTTGCACCTGCAGACAACAACCTCTGCCCTGATAGCAGTGAGCCAAAGAAAAGTTACCAGCAGGTGGCTATGGGGCACAGATTGCTGTCTGCAAGTGTGAGGCCCGCGAGTCAGAGTGGCTGTTCTATGTTCCAGCACACCTTCCTCACTATCCTCACTATTCCCACAAAATGGAAAGGCAAACCCTTTTCCATTTTGTCTGCTGGTGCCATGAGGTAAGTTTCTATTTTGTGAGAGACAAAATTCTCCATTTACAAGTAAGTACAACAATCCCCATCTGACTAACCATTGAAAGTCAGTGTAGAGTTTGGTCATCAGGTTGGCAGAGGCATCGTATATCTAGAACAACGTGTCTATGGATTGTGCATTGTCATTTGGCTAACTACATCCATTTATTTCATAGGTCTTTTTCATCAGTTTTGATCAAGGGCTCCACAACAACAAGATGATAAAAAAAATGTCACCGACACTATTTTTTACTTGAAAAGTTTTGGGTTCCATATATTTTGATATATTTTAATTTGTTCTTGTGTTGTTTATGTAAAATCTAGATGTATTATCTATTTTGTTTTAAATCAGGGTTCTCAACCATTTTTTATCTCTGGACCCCTTTTGATTACTATTTTATTCCATTTTCTAGTGGGTCCCCATTGTCATTCGATGTTTAAAAACTAGTTTTATACAAACTTCTTTCAAAATTCCTATTTAGTTTTTTCACACATTAACGTGTGTAGGTTGAACTATGTTAAATGTTACAAGATAAAAAAAAAAAAAAAAGAAAAAAAAAAACTAGCTGTTTCTTGCTATACATACCAATACATTCACTGAAAGCATAATTTTTGCAGAATGCTGTTGGATCCCCAATTTACTATTTGTTAAGCGGACCTCCAAAAATCTTATATGGCCTCCAGTTGAGGAAATACTTTTTTTTAAATGATCTAACCCATGTATATCTACAATTAGCATAACAATTGACTTGTAAAAAAAATTTAAGTATTGTTGACTTTGAATAATATACAGAGGGGCCCAAAAGTAGGTTTACAGTTATCACATAGGCACTTTAAATTTCTTTTAAAACATTTTATTACATTCAAATTTCTATCGTACTAACTGAAAAGGGAGCTTGACAAAATTAACTAAATTAGCATAGAATAATGGTTTCATATTTTTTATAATTAAGATCTAAACTGTTAATATATGAATATAAAAGAGATAGTTGAATAACTAAACCTACTTTTGGGCCACCCTGTATATTAGTTTCAACTATTTCATTTTTTTTATTACCAGCTGCTTCCTTAGTCTTCCATTTAATTGCATACATTTTCTATTTGACATGAGTTGTAGCACTTCAAGTAATGTTATATGTAGTCTTAGACATTTATTGCTATTTTATATCTGTTTACAACTATCATAGATGGGACTGTTTTAAAGCTAGATGCTCTTTCTACTACTAACTGCTCAACATAATCTATTCCTAGTTTATAGTTATCAATGACATTAAGACAAACAGAAACTTTTTTAGGAATACAACATTACAGCAAACATCCATACCTATTTTAAAGGAATTCTTGCAATATATATTTTATTTGCCTTTTTTCTTTTTCTTCCAGATATCCCACCTCGTTTATGGAAAGAAATTTCAGCGTACATGTGTCCTTGGACTTTAATTAAGCTTGGTGAAGAATTCCTATTAAAGAAAGGTAAAAAAAAAAGTAGAAATAGCCCTATTAATCTTTGATTAATCAAAGAATAATTCTTTCCATCATCATCATTTAACATCCCTTTTACCAAACCAGCATGGGTTGAATGGTTCGTCATGAACAGACAAGACATCTACATAAGCATGCTTTCTACAGCTAGATGCCCTTCCTAAAGCCAGCTACTTTACAGTGTGTACTGGATGGTTTTTTTTCTCATGGTACCAGCACTGGTGAGGTCACCAAGTACCTTTATATATTAATTGAGTAAATTGGATATAAAATATTTAGAAAAAGCCACGTATTACAGAAATATTTTGTGTAGACTTCGGTATCTATATTTACATTTTATTTTATTGTTTAACCAGAGCAGTAGTACACATGACCTTTTGTCGGTCCTTTGCAAACGGTAGAGGAAACAGAATCTGAAGAATCAAACAAATTTTATTTCACTTGAATATTCCTCCACACACACACACACACACACACCATTCTCTTCTGTGATTATTGTTTGTAGATATGACATTTGGTTTATAGTAATGTTCGAAGATGCTTTTGTCTTTCTCACTTACCAATGTTAACATCTTGTACTTTTCGTTTTTTTATTAGCTTGTAATACGAGCTTAGTTTCATGGATACAACATGGTGATATGTTGGAGGAATCTTGCCAATACATTGGTAGAGCATTTATTTAGGGATATTTCAGCTGATTGTCATTCTGGCAGTACATGATTCAACCTTAAACATGCTTTGTCATAGTTTTCTTCTTTCTTTACATCATTCTTGTTGCAATGATTAGTAATAGTACACATGCATAGTTTGATCAGCCAGTCCTAGGCATGTTGGCACTTTTGTGTCTATAAGTAAATGTCAGCTATTCCAATGATGTGCATTGTCATAAGGGTTAGTATATTTGTTGTAGTTGTGTGTTAGGATTTGCGTAGTCTGTTGTGAAAAATAGCCTGAATGTCATTACTTTCATTTAGGTGTGCTAAGTAGCAGTTTGGAAGGAATAATTTCATTCCTGAAGTATTTGACAGGGTCTATAAACGAGATCGGCTATTTACATACCGTTAACCTGTATTTTTTTTAACATAATGGAGATGAGGGAAATATAGGGAATGAATTTCTTCACTCAACTTCCTTATAATACGGTCGTTTTAAGCAGTACTGTTATACGCAGTTATTTCCCTTAGAACCTTTTCTATTTTTTTTTTTATTTTTTTTATCCATTGAAATGGATGACTTTTCCTAGGATTCCCCATCCCTCTGGCTTCCTTTTTTAAAGTTGCTCTTCTGACCTCTTTTCATTGTTGTGGTTTTTAGAGAGTACTGAGTGACGTTTGAAATTATTTTGGTTTTCAATTAATCGTTATTGGCAGTTCTGTCAGGTTTAGAACAATGTAAGGTTATGTACTTTAAAGACCCATGCATTGGTAATTGTAACATGTTAAGTTCCATTACCATGTGGTTAGTGGCTAACATCCATTCTAACCTCATAGTTATTAAACAGTGTTATTACTTACATTGGTTGTTGAATATTTATCTTGTTTCAGGTGTTAATGTTGATGAATGCTGGCAAGCTCATTATAATAGGCGTTGGCCTTGGAAATACAGTCGCAGTGCTTTAGATCTCTTGGATCGACATAACCTTACTCACAAGCAACTCTACATTGATAGGCACTTTATGAAATTTCTCGAGGAGTATTGTCGTATGAAACATTTATGTCTTGAAAGAGGTAAGTCGCTTCTCCTTTCTATGTCCTACTTTCATTTTTCATTCTGTACTCTTCCACTCTCCACTAGTGTAGAAGAGTATATGTTATCCTATCTATTTTGCATTTTATTCTTTAGCCTATTGTTTAACCCTTTAGTATTTAGATTACTTTGGCAAATGTAATGCTTAATTTATTCGCGTTGTTTTCAATTAATCATGCATTATCTCGTAGCTTCAAGATTTTGTTCATGTGATTGTGTATTTTAGAATGACTATGGAAGATACATGTGAAAGGCTAGATTTGGCCAGTTTGAATATAAAGCAGGTAGAATATTTGGGCTGGATATAACTGGTTTAAATGCTGAAGGGTTAACTATTTTCTGAAACTTATGAGATGATACCTATTTGTGTGTATATCAAATTCATGATGTTAACATATGCTGTTATGTCTGTTTACTTTACCTAACTCTGCCCTAAGATTTGCAAAACTGTCCAAGAGCCCTAATTACTTGAAATATATTGTAGATATCTGATTATAATGTTTCAAAATATTAACCTAATTTTTAGATCATTAGGTGTGTTATTCCTGAAGGTGTTTGTAGTATGATACCTGAAGGTGATTGGTTGGGTGTAAATGTTACCTTGACAAATACTTTATATGTATACTTTTCTGAAAAATGAAGGTAGCAGTCTGGAAAATTATGAGTCACAATTAGGGATATTTAGACATTTATGATCCAATTGTGACAAAATTAGAAACTAAGTGGAATTTACTTTTGAATCCAGTAAATTCAAACTCTTGGTTGCTTATCAACTTCAAGTAGTTTACAGCTGAGAGTATCCTGGCCTATTGTATTGCAAAATGTTTGGTAAGTAACCAGAAATTGCTGTAATAGATAACACTGGAAACAGAAGCCATAATTGGCAACCAGCTGTTGTTTAGGGAAGAAATTTTTCTGAACTGCAGAGAACGTTCAGTATCATCAGACACTTCTTTACATCCTGGTATATTTACTGCCATTTCCAAAGCATTACTAATGGTTCAGGCTTGCTTAAACAAGTTTTGAGACTGTTTTTCTTTTATATCTAAAGAAGTTCCATAGTTTAAAGTATGAATGAAACTCTGCATTTGTCATTCTTGTAATTTAGGTTATATTGTGGTTACTGTTGTTGTCTTTTCCTTCTCAAATTGTAATTAAATCCATTTTTTCCTATAAAATACTGAAATAACACAAGATGTCTTTATTAGTTAAAATAGTGCTTTAATTATTTCAAGTTTTGATCCTTTAGAAGTACTAGCAAATCAACTCATTTACAATGGAGGCAAAAAATGAGGGAGGGAAATCATAACAGCTGTATGTATTGAGAAATGTGTAAATGGACTTGATAGATTACTTGGATAGATTATCTTAGAGAAATCACATTATTGTTCGTGATTCAGCATTCTATTGCAGCTATATGACATGTATTTGCGACTAAGTGACGTGTGATGACGATTCACTCCTGAACTGAAATAGGCTCCCAGCCTCTGTATCATGAATGGTTATGTGGACCACTCCTAATGAAAACCAGAGCTTCCTTCAACCACTGCATAAAAAGTATTAAGAAGAAAATGTTATTTAGATATACTTTTATTTTAGTTGTTTACACTATTTTGTGCTTGTTTATACTCTTATACATTCAAAGTTCACAAATTTCCTTGTTTAAATTATGAATCATATTCCTTTTGATAATATCAATATGATTACAAAACTGCTTTGTAGACGATATTTTCTGTTTGGTCGACACTAATTTTCAAATTACTGGATTGCATTGTTCTACTCATAGCGACGTATAACTGGCCGTGTGTAAACATCGGAGTAGGTAAAAGTACACCTACATGATCTAAAGTCTGGCCCTGTGCCTTGTTTGCTGTGATGTGTGAGCAGAATCTTTAGGGTTGCCAAAAAATCTAACTAAGACTTACCTCTCACTGTTCTATGCGAATAATGTCTGATGTTCTGGTACCATAGGTTATTTTGATTGACAAAGCTGAGATGTAAACAACAGCTGCTTCGATTAGCTGTTTTGAATCCTGCTCGAGACTGACACACTTCAATAACCACTAAATAATCGCACACAATTTCTTCATTTTATTTTCGCTATTAACTGTCTTTGTGACACCCTTTGTATCTATGATGGGGACACAAACTATACAATGAAAATCCAGAGTTACTTGTAGTTGGTGAATTTTTAATAAAAATGCAAAGGTGGTTTATCAATTCAAAAATCGATATCCACGAAATAAAATCATACTTTCTGATTTTTTAATGCTAAAGACCCTTCTGATGACTGTCTTTGTAATCCCAAAAAATATCGTAACCATTGATCCTGCTGTCTGGTTGTGAAGGGGGAACAGACAGTCGGACGTAACACCCATTATAGTAAGATTTAGAATTTGGTTAAGTACACCATATATTTTTTTCTGTATTTCTTTTTCTTATTGTTTTATTTAACTCCCCTCCCCCAAATTTAATAAATTGTCATGTGCACAATGAACAGCAAGTATAGGAATGATGACATAAAGATTTGAACGATGACATATATATATATTTATTCATGTGGTCTGACGAATTTGAGCAGTAATATGCTAATTATTGTTGTATTTCACCTTTGGAGAAGAATGTCTCCTTTCAGATGAATGTGTGTCCATAGAACACTTGATTTATTAGCACAAGGGGACTTTGGGGCACCCTTTGTTTCAACATTGTTGTGTTTTTGCAGCCAAAGCTGAGGAAACATTATGATAAACTTGAGTAATGTTCCAAACCCATGATAAATTTGCTCTACTGGCTACTGTAGTTTTGAAATGGTTTAAAATTTTAACTAAACAAAACTCTATCTTGAATCCACTTACTTTCATCTTTTTTAATATTACCTCTTTTATTTCTGTTTCAGTTTTGAGTCATGACTTCATGTGGTGTTCTGTATATGAATATGACCCCAAAGTCACCTGTTACCTTCCAAAACATGTCCAGGCGAGCATGAAGACTGATACAATGGCAACACGAGTGTTAGCTCTTGCACCATACGTCACCTCCTTGACCTTGAACTCAACTCTGTCTGTATTTTTAGAATGCCATTTAGAACTGGTTCATCTGTTGTTAAATTCAGTTGTCTTGTTACGTGTTCAGTGCCATCCTGCCATTACGGAGTCAAACTGTTGTTGGAATATCATAGAAACTTTTCTAAAACATGGCAAATTGCAGGAATTTTCCTTAACTTTTTCAAAACGTAATGATGGCTTTGTAGGTTTCTTTGAACGTTTAATGAAAATTTGTGCTGGCATTCATGATTCTGAATCTGACAACGTTCTGGATTCTAGCTTTGACTGTGATATATCTGATTGTTCCAAGGATGCGTTTGATGAACATTCTGAAAAGATTGTAAACTCTCTCAAGTGTAAAAGTGTTTATAATTTTGATTCTTCTATAGCCAAAAAACTGAAACTTCACTCAGAAAATATATATTTTTATAACAATAATAATGATAAAAATAATAATAATGACTCGGGTGATAATCTTAATAATTGTCAAAAAGTATTTAATAATTCAAATTCTTTGTTTGATAGTATTGGTGCTGTTGATAAGAATGGTCACTCTATGAATTGTGAAGATAGTATTTCTGATGTTGGTAAGATGCAGAAAGTTTTAGATCAGAAGCTGCGACGTGAAAAAGAGTTAAATAGCCCAGCAGTGCGTAATCTTGGTTGCTGTCAGAAGTTCAGAGACAAAGAAGGAAAGAACAAAGATTCTCTCTTAACATCTTCTGAAGAAAACTCACTGCTTACTTCGATGCTTTGGCATCAAAATCTTAATTCACAAAACTCCTCTTCCAGTGAATCTCATTGTCATTCAAATATTGATGCGAGCCCTAAGTCTCGTAAATGCTTGAAGAGTACATTCAGTCGGTTTGATTCCAAAAATCATGTTATCACCACTCATTCGAAAAACATGAACTGTCTGAATATGTCTTCGAATCCATTTATGATGAATTGCTGCAATTTTAAAGAACATTCGATTTCCACAGATAAGCTTTGCAAGCTTTGCTCCTATAGAATGAACAACTGTTTTCAATCCATGACTTCTTGCCCACATTCCATAAAGTTTGAAACAAAACGGAAGACATCTTATTCAGTATTAACTGCACTTCTCTCAAATTCTTATGAAGAACTTGCAGAAGTGAAAAAGCTTCGACCTGCAGATCGATATCGTTACTGTAAACCATTAGGAAAAGAATTTGGTTTCTGCTCTTCGACTGGGAAAGATTCTATATCGCCATTTAGCAATTCATGGGATGATAATCTGTCAGGTTCAAGGTCTCTGTGTGAGGAGGAGAACATTTCTGTTGTGAAGTGTTACCAAAATGCTGATGATCTGTCTCAAAGTGACAAAGCCTCTAAAACATCTGATATAGGTTCCAGTACTGAAAGTGAAGTGCCTAATACAGAGAGTTCAGCTTCTATGAGCTCAAGTAACATTTCAACAGAGACTGATACATCTTCTGATCAAAATGGCTTTGACACTTTTATAGGTAAAATAAAAGATGAAAATGGAATATCGAACAAATCCTGTTTTAAGTCTCCTCCCACTCCCAGAGAAAAGAAAAGAATGTACCCTAGTGAAGATATAAAATCACGGACAAATTCAGCTGTTGATAGTTACTCTCCTTTGACATCAAAACAGCTGGAATCACGCCGAATGTCTTTTGACATCTATGCTGATTTGGATGAGGGCATTTCAGAGGAAGAAACAACAAATTCCAAAACGGACTCTTCATTGTCAGATTCACAGTGGTTGTCTCCTGCAAATTGTCAGCATTCTTCTCCAGTATCAACACCAGGTAGCACCAAATCTGACAATTCGTTGTGGGACCTTTGCTTAGGTTTGTCTAAAAAGACACATTCTCTGTCATCAAAGGGTTTGAAATCACTGAGGCTTATTGGTGAACCTAATCCCCATATAGGTGATATTTTGAGGGATGTTCTACCAATGTGGCCAGCTCTACAAAAGCTGTATTTGAATGTATCTGGTAAGTGTTGTTACTGTTATTATTGCTTAGATTATTATTGAGTGAGAGATGAGTGCACAGCATCAAAGTGACACCGGGGTACAAATATACAAAGTCTAATATACCCTTCTTGACTACCTGTCTGATAAGGGTACACCAGACATGTGCATCACAACCACATGTGTGCGATATGGTGATCTCATATCAAGATAAACAGTGCATGACATTGCAAGTGGAGCCCAGTTAGAATTTTCTTCATGTCGAGTAGCCCATCCAACTCAAAAATGTCCTTGAATAAGGTTTGTTAAAGGATGAAAAAAACACTCTTGTTTCCAGGGGTGAATTATTCAACCCCCCCCCCCCCCCCCAATTCCTCTCAACGCATAGCTATGATGCTTGTCCACTACTTCTACTTATGATCAGGGATGCACACATCGTCAGCCACTAAGGGACATATCAGCTTTCTGCCTATAGTAGAAAGAAATATTTTTATCATTAAAGTGGCAAGCTGGTAGAATTGTTAGCATGTTGGGCAAAATGTTTAGTGGCATTTCTTCTGACTCTTTCAATTCTGAGTTTAAATTCTGCCATGATCAGCTTTGCCTTTCATCCTTGTAGGTCAATAAAATAAAGTACCATTCAAGCACAGAGGTCAATGTATTTGACTTGCCCCTCTGCTCAAAATTGTTGGCCTTGTGCCAAAATTAGAAAGAATTGTTATAGCTTTTTCTGAAATTGAGAAAGCAGATGGTGCTAGAGATCTTATATAAAAGAAACTGCTGAAGAGGCTAGTATTATAAACATGTTCAGTTTTGAAAATCATTATTTAGAGGTACTAAATACTCTATTAGATTGTAGAGTGTAGCTGAATGTAGTCCCTTGTCAGGAATAGCAGCCAAATCTCCTTTAGAATATATCCTTTGGTCTTAAATATAGGAAGGACTCATTGGATAATCTAGTCCTATATATCCCTAAAAAAAAAGACAGTCATGGCGAGAAAATCTTTGACAATAGGTTTGCTTTCTGAGGTTTTCCAGTAAGTGACAAACATTAAGAATGACTAAATATCCCATGTGAAACACTGAAATGTATGTGGCACCCTAGACAAGTGTCTTCTATGATAAATAACCCTTGACCAACTAAAGCTTTGAGTGGATTTGGTTGATGGAAAATGAAAGAAGCTTGTTGTGTGTGTGTGTACCTCCTTGTCTTGACATTGCTTGATAATTGTAAATGAGTATCACTGTCATGCAATGTGTGTCATTCTTTTCCAATTTTTTGTGAAAACATGTTTGGTCATGGGGAAATATCTGGTTTGGGAACAAGTGAGGGTTGGCAACAGGAAGGGCATCTAGCCGTAGAAAATTCATTAAAATGAATTCCTTCAGACCCATGTGATGATGATGATGATGACAAACAGGAACTGTAATAAAAGATTGAATCAGTGTGATGTTGTTGATAAACGCTAACTCCTTGAAGCATCACTCCGATATTTGATCAAGGGCAACAGTATGTATGTAGTTATATCATGTATCCGCTGAGCAATTGTTTAACTCTACATTATCCCTGATTGAGCAGGCTTATGCTTAAGACATGCCAGCTGAGACAACCCCATCGTTTTTAATATCTAGAACTACATTATCCAATCTGTCCTTCCCTTTTTAAGGCAGTAGACGTAATTAGAGGGATATTTGGTTGCTATTTCTAGCAGGTTAAGCTCCTATGCATATGTTCCTCTGAACAGTTTAATTTTTGTGGCATGTTCACTAACACACACGTGAGTATATACACATTTATTCCACCTCGCAAGTATGTCTTCGCAGATTTGAGCTTTAACAAGGGAGATAACTCTATTACAATTTATTCTTGCTAGGACGAGCTGTCGTTGTTGTGTCATAGTTTAGTGGGCTGAAGTTGGACGGTCATAGATTGCAGTCATATGCTAAGGAACAGATATTTAACTGGTCAAATATAGCCATCTGCTGAGATAGCTCCAGGTCCCATTTAAGTTGGCCGATGTTCAAAAGCATTCCAGTTGAGACCATCGTTTTTGTCTTTTTTTTTTAAACTATTTCTAAGATTGCCCTTTTTTTTAAATTGTAGGTTGTGATTTGAGGGTGATTTAGCTACTATTTCTAGAAGTTTGACTACTTAGTGGCTCTTTAATTCTCCCTTATGTGTTTTCATACACTGTTACCAACGTAGTTATGCATGTTTTTAAATAGTTGCAGCCTGTTTGGCTTATATCAGTGGTTCTCAAACGGGTCTGCAGTCCCCTAGGTGACGGCAAAGCGATTTTAGGGGGACTGCAAAGGGATGCTGAAGTATGGTGGAAACGGGGTGGCTGAGACAGTTAAATTTTAAGATTTTAAGACTTTCAATTTTTCACATGCTATCATTTTTTGTTGTTGGCCTCAAAGACCCACACCACTCCTACGCACTCATTTGCTAATCACACTTGTACAAGTGTGATTGGCCAATAGAAAATATGTGGGTATAACGGTTGATCGTGCATGTGCTGTTGGTATTTTTCGTTTCTCATTCATTTTGTAACCAATTGATGAACCGATTCCCCATATTTTTATGTGCATTTACTGTATCCCATTGAGGCATTGTCTGGATTAAGTTGTGGTTTTCGGGGTTGCAGGTCTATAGGCAGTGTAGATCATTGTCCAGAAATTATGGTACACGAATGTATGTCATGTTGATTATCCAGCATTTTATAGGGGACCACGAATCATTGGAAAAACTGTAAGGGGACCGGCATGTAAAATCCTTTGAAAAGTTTGAGAATCATTGGCTTATATAGAGGGTGGGTAACCTATAAACCCTATATATAGCATGAAGCGCTCACAGTCATATTGTCTCTACCAATGCAGTTTACTTAAAATATTCATTTTTCCTGTTGATATAAGATGAGTCCCTCCATTGTAATTCAGCCTTTTGACACCTAATATATGACCATCACATAGAGAGTAGTGGAGGGCTTTTTCCTTTTCTTTTTATTTTGTTCTCTTTGTCTTGGAAGTAACTTGGTAATCTCACTAGTGTTGGTGGCACGATAAAAATAAATAAATAAAAGCATATACTACACTCTGTAAAGTGGTTGACATTAGGAAAGGCATACAGTTGTCGAAACCATGCTAAAGTTGACACTGGAGCTTGGCACAGCTCTTTGGCTTGCTGGATCTTGTCAAACCATCCAACCCATGCCAACATAGAAAACAGGCGTAAAATGATGATGTTAGAAGTGATGTGATATTTAGGGGAAGTGTATTGAAAGTTGCATTAATTTGAATATAACTGAAAATTTGCTAATTAATTATTTTTGATGTTACATTTCCCATTTGCAGTGAGATGTTTAATTGAAATTGTTTTATTTTTTTAGGATTGAACAATCCAGAACTTCTTGACATCATCAGTGATCTCGTGAACAAAAAGCAATTGAAAGATCTCAGTATTATTGGCTGTGAAACAGAAGATGGCGTGTTCCGTAGGCTTCTGAATTGTCTACTCAAGAGTTACAGGTATTTCATTCAATTGATACTGACTTTGACAAGTGATGTTTTCTATCTACTTAACCTGCATCCATTCTTCTTACTGGTGTTAGTCTCCAATATGTTTCATTTATATCATTTTTGATGTATGGATGTACACAAATATGGGGCTCTTTGTAATTATAATTCACAAAACTGGGAGTCTAGGAATAAAAAAATGAAAAGGCAAACATCAGCAGTCTTGTGATTTTCAACTCAAAAGGAACAGACAGTAATAGTATAACTATCACCACTTTAATGTCATTTAGAAGATAAAGCTAATAGGGTCTTGAAACATTGTGTGTTGGGAATTTATTTAAATGAAAGAGTATCACAACACCTTAATTAGTGACTTAAAAGTGGATCATAATTATATAACACTTATTCACACCCACTCTCACTCACACACTCACTCACACACTGGAATGTTTAATTTGAAATAATTAGCATTTCACGTATGAACTGCAATTGATTTCTGTGAATTTTAAAAAATACTTATCACATTTTATCCATTATATACAAGTAAAATATAAATTTGTGGAACCCTTGGTTTCAAAACCATTTCTAGATTACTGATTTTTCCAAATCTTGGGTTGTCGCACTCTAGACATATTAAATTTATTTAAACGATTAAATGAAATACAGATACTTGTACATTAGTATAAATGATACAAATGTATTGAAACCATTGGTATCCAGCTGTAGAAACCATGCTCTGGTCAAACTGTCCAACCCATGCCAGCATGGACAACAGATATTAAATGATGTTGATGTGCTGTGCAAGGTACCAGTAAACTAGTCTCATGGCCACTGAAATTTGAAATTCCTGCTTGTAGATTAGTGTGGATTATAAGAGGTTCCAGACCATCTGTCTCCAGAAAGTTGGTGTTGTACTTGTATCCATAATAATGTTTTCCTTATTAAAAAGATCAAAAATCAACTTGTTTTGAAATGAAGGCATGAACAACAAATGACCACATGCCTCATCTCTTTAATTCTAAAGTTTCATAATCAGTCATATCCTTGAGAAGTGCGAGAGCTAGAATGAAGTATTAGATCTTCGTTTATTGGGTCATCAAGGGTTTGAATCCAGTTTCATAGGTTACTCTATGCCTTTGAACAAGACACTTTATTAAATGACTCCTGTTGAATTTAAGTGCTACTGATATATTTCGAATCTGATAATGTTTCTTATTCTAAGATGTACAAAATTCCGAATTGTTTTCAAAAGATGTGTGTTCTTTGTTTCCATTTAATTAAGCAAATTACCTTAATCAATTTATATTACTTAATACCTTCAGAGATGACGGTAAGAAAGAAGGGTTGAATTTACTCAATATTCAAAGTTTAGCTGATCCAAGCATCACCTGTTCTGCTATTTTACCTCAAGCTGGTGAGTAATGTTTTAGATTATAAATACCTTAATTATTTCTATAGTTTAATTTCTAATATATTGTCTTGCTTGATTGGTGTTAACTCTGTGGCACATATTTTAAAAATTATATTTTTTTTTTAAATGCTGATTATGGGACGAAACTTACTGTCTTGGCAATGCATTTCTCTCCCTTGAAATTTATTGCTTGTGAGTTTTTTTTTCTCTTTTTGTCTGAACCGATGAAATTGTTTGAAGCTATCTTTCTTTATCTACTCTGGTCATTATGTGTCACTGATCATCAAGAGATGTATGGTTACATAGTGTATAGTCTAAATTGGATTTTATTTCAAGAGATACAAAAAGACAGTTGTTGTTGGTTAGCGTAAAGCCATTCCCAAACGAGTAGACCTACGATCAACTGCATTCTAGCTGTGATAATCCCATCTTTTAGTTTGGCAGTATAAATAGACTAAATTGTGGTATCCAATGCATCCTTGCTTTTTTTTCTTAAAATCTCATTTGTGGGAAAGATTTAGTTATGTTGAACAGATTAAACAACTACATAAACTCTCTTAAGGACTCACCATAAGCAAATTTTTAATAACAGGTGCACATTGAAGCTGTAAGCTCATTTATTTAGTAGCACATTTTTGTAAAAGCTTCCAACAAATATTCAAGTGGCAGTATTTTTTGAACACCCAAGTCTAGGTTTGAGCCCAACAGATCTAAATAATGATTATAGTCTCACACTTTCTGTGATAGCAATCATAAGTGGGTATATTGGGAAGGGAGATCAACAGATAAACTTATTATCAATGGTCAGAGGTGGAAACTAATTTTTATGTTTCGTGGTCCTAAGTTTTCCTAAACTATTTAATTTGTTGAAAAATCTGTTTACCACCTAAATGCCCATATATACTATTATATATGCGTTATTTTATGAAGTACTATATATATCAAAATATTTGTCAGTCCTGTACAAGCTGGTCACTGACATAATTCCATTACAACTATTGGGTATTACTTGCTAAAAAAGTACAATTCTCAAATGACTTGATTTTTTTTCGTATTTTATCCAAATGCAAGGAAAAAAAGTACAGATTTATCTCCCTTCATCCCTGATGCGTTTTGATAAGCTTTGCACTTGTCGGTGTTGAGATAAATTTTCCTTTTCAAACGACCCTAAGTCTTTTCAGGTTTTATAACTATGTACTAAATCATTACCAATATTACTGCTATTTTTTATTACCATTGTTTTTGCTGGTATTATCGATATTATTACTGCTGTTATTACAGTTGGACATCAGTAATGAAAATTTTTTAAAATACATGAGAAAATGCAAGACCTTCAAACTACAAGATGTCACATTAAACATTTAATAAACCAGAGTATGGAGAAAGACATCTGAGACGACCGATGTCACTTTTTATTTCAAGTCTAAATCTTTATTCTTGTGGGTCTACAAAATTAGAAATACTAGTATTATACTAGGAGCAATTCAGTCCACAATATACTTTTCTGTGTCTTGTGCTTAATTATAAGAATCTGGAGTGGCAGAAGCAGTAGAATAGTTAGTTGTCTCCCTTCATTTTCCTATTTCAAAACCTTCTAAGAATAGTCATTGTCTTTTATTCTTAGTGGGCAGATAAGTAACTAGTAATGGTCTATATAGTCAACTAAACCTGTAAATTTGCTGTCATATACCTATGTTAGGAACGATTATTATTTAATTCTTTTTATCTCAGATGTTGTTGTAACTCCTAAAGTTTTGCATACATAGTAGGCTTGTTTCCTGCGGCTTCAACTATAATACTTTCCTGATTATTCTGGCTGTGCCAAGGAGGCAAACCTTTTCTAACAGTTCTACTGGACACTCTATTCTGATTTCCTTTATATTTTTCTTGACGCCTTCTGATACTATCTCCAAGGAACCAACAATAATCGGCACTATCTTCACCTTCATTTTCTACAGTTGGAATATTTTGTACTTAGAGTATTTGTATATATCTAAGAGGATTGTTTACATATGTTAAAGGAAACCTGAGATAGTGGCAGCCTTCTGCAGCAGTGATCTGGAAACCTGAACAATGGTTACAACGTTTTTGTCACAGACTTTTGTTAGGATTTACTGTATTTGGGACATTGATTGACTAAATTGAGAAATACTCCACAAAATGTAGTATGAATTTTTCTCAATTTATTGTTTGAGACTTGTACCACAAGTCTCTCTACTTTAAGGATAGGGAACTTAGCCAATCACAAGCTGAAATAGATGTAATTCTGCCTATACACTTGGGCTCCAGATATTGGGATACAAGTTTATGGATCAAGATACATTCTTGTATTAGAGGCAGACAAATACAAGGGTGAAGAGCAAGCATATTCCTAAAAATAAATCTGTTGTCTTGTGCCTATGTTAAAAATCATTATTATTAGTTCTTTCATTATTTTATGCTTCATCTTCTCTGTTATTTTTCTTGCAGAACCTCTGTATGGTGTGAAGACCTTGATTCTCCGTGATAATACTTTTGATGTGTTTGGTGTGACAGGCTTGCTAAGGATTATTACATATGACAATGCACTTGTTAAACTAAACCTCAAATGTTGCTTCCTTCATGCCTGGATGGGTCAGTTGCTGGCTGCTATAGCATGTAAGTAGTTTGTCTTTGAATAGTATTCTTAAATTTTACTAATTCAACTATAAAAACTTTGAGTTAAAAAAAAAAAGAAAACAAAAATGAATTCCTATATTATCCTGAGTTAGATGGTTCTGCAAATGTTGGCATTATCATCAATTTATGTCTGCTTTTCATGCTGGAGTGGGTTGGACAAGTCATCACACTTTCACTCAATTCTTATTTAATGTTACATTCTGATCGTAGGATGGTTTTTATGGCTGGATGCCCTTCCAAACACCAGTCAGTTTTTACTTGGTATGTTTTATTATGGCACCAACACTAGTGAGGTTACCATGTATCTTGTAAGATTACATATTGTCTCTATTTAATGCAGTGCAACCAGAAAAGAGGGTGCTGACAAGATAAATTAGCGTGTGTTGGTAAAAGAAGCAAGAATATAGCAGAAGAAAAATTATTAGTTGTGAGGGTGATAGAGGAAAGAGCAATGGAATATGGTGTTGGCAGAAGATAATGAGAGACAGGTGGTGATGCCAGGTATATGTTTGTTTGTGAGCAGATAGTGGGTGATGAATGTCAATAACAAGTGACCTGGAGGAGAGGGAGTGAAGGTGAAGTGTGTCAGATCCCAACATATGATTCAATCCCTTGTTACATATGGGAGAGAGAAAGTTTTCTTTTTCTTCTTGCATTGATAACCACTCAACAAAGAATCTGTTGATAGTATCTGTTTATGATATTACTGAATAGATTAAGATATGAAGAGTAATATGCATAAAAAGAACAGTGACCCTGGTTTTGTGCACTCTGACCAGTTTCTTAATCTTAAACCCAACATTTTCACTTTTACTTTGGGTTATATCGGTTAGAAATTAGATAAGCCTGTTAAAACCACAATTTTGAAGTAAATAAGTTCATTTAGTACTTAGAAACCTGTGCTTTGTCAACATTATTGAATATTTGAACATATTGCATATTAATTTTCCCTTTGTTTATTATCTGTCTGACATTTAAATGTATCTGTCCTAATTCTCAGCTGGGGCAGTTAGTACAGCATACATACATTTTGTTTTGTTCCTTCCAAACTACGTATACTAGAAAGAAAAAAATGGATATGAGGTACCAAGCATAAAAAATTACTTATCTTTGCTAATACTGTTTATTTTATGGATCCTCAAGAGATAACAAAGAGAGATTCTAACCAGGATACCAAAAAACACCAAGCTAGATAACGTAATGCATTTGCATAGTTTGGTTTTCTCTTAACTGACAATGTCATACATTTTATTAAAAACCACTGAATAAATCAAACATCAAATCGAGTACCAAAAGCATAGAAATATTTATGATTGTTGTGGTCATGCTGGAGTATCGCTGAGCACACCTCTTTTGAAAGAATCCCAGACATTCATGATCAATCATTACAGCCATGGATAATTTTATTTTTGTTAGGTGTATATATATATATATATATATATATATATATAGTATTATGGTGATGCTCCAGCATGACTGCAGCCACTTGGCTGAAATGCATACATATGTATATATATATAAAGGATGACTTCATCCAATATGTCATTTTTGTTAAAGACCTAGTACATTTATCTTCATTTATCACAGGTGTTGAGTTTTTTAAAAAAGGCCCAAAAAACACTTCAGTGATTCATCATCATATAATGTTCCTATTTCCATGCTGGCATGGGTTGGACAATGATAAATGAATAATAGTGTGACTGTATGGTAAGAAGCTTGCTTCCCAATTGCATGGTTCTGGGTTCAGTTTCACCATATGCAACTTTTGGGCAAGTATCTGCTACTATATCCTTGAGCCAACCAAAGCTTTGTGTGTGGATTTTGGTAGACAGAAACTGATGGAAGCCTGTTGCATATATATGTATGTATTTATGTGTGTGTCTGTTTTGTATCTGTTTTTCAACCCATCATTGCTTGACAACCGATGTTGGTGTGTTTACATCCCCATAATTTAGCAGTTCAGTAAAGAAGACCGATAGAATAAGTACTAGGCTTACAAAGAATAAGTCTTGGGGTTAATTTCTTCAACTAAAAAACCCTTTAAGGTGGTGTGCCAGTGTGGCTGCAGTCAAATGACTGAAACAAGTAAATATAAAAAGAAGAAAAGAATAGAACTTGTAGGTAAAATAGGTTTTGTTCCAGGACCTAAGTTGTCCCCTTAACTTACCCAAATATCAGCTCCAGCTTATAAACACACATCATAGTATTATTCCATTCCATGTTTGGAAAATTTAATAACACATGATCAGTAAATAAAAACAAACAGAGAAGTATAACAAGCAGAATCTTTGATTGCTGACTTGTATTATCCTGGATCAGTGATGAGTGAATCAATAAATCAGTGATAAATGAAAACAGAGGTAATGTAACTTGAAGGAATTTGGGTGTTGCTTGCTGTAGGTCAAGCAAGTGAGGTGTTCTCTTCTTATCATCATTGTCGTCGTTTAACGTCTGCTTTCCATGCTAGCATGGGTTGGACGATTTGACTGAGGACTGGTGAAACCAGATGGTTACACCAGGCTCCAATCTGATTTGACAGAGTTTCTACAGCTGGATGCCCTTCCTAATGCCAACCACTCCGAGAGTGTAGTGGGTGCAGCAAATGATAATCAATGAGTAGACTGAGGTTAGGTTGTTGGCTTAGAATTTTTAGAAGTCATTGAGCCTTCTAAGTGAAATGCATTACTCTGGTAACCTTTTAAGTATACAGAGAGCTATATGGACCCATCCACCATAGCAGAATTGATACTAGTGCTCGGTTCACATAAAAAAACACTGATGCTAGGACCATGTTAAAAGCACATAGTACTTTCTGTTGGCGTGGTTGATGTTAGGAAGGGTGTCCAGTGGTGGAAACCATGCCAGAACAGACAGTGGAACCTGGTGCATCCCCTGGTATTACCAGTTCTGGTCAAATTCTCCAGCCCATGTCAGCATGGAAAACACGTGTTAAATGAGGATGGTGATGATGAGAGAGGTGCCAGTGTAAAGAAGGGGAAGGTAGCCTATGTAATGATAGGTCATATGCAGATATCTTTTGCTTTGGGGAAGGAAAAAAACTGAATGGAAGCAGATTTTAATATTTTCATTCATGAAATCATTGGAGGAAAGATTTTGAGGAAAGAAGCCTGAACAACATTTAGAATACAGAAGTTAGCATTTCTTTTAATGCTTCTGATAGATCATTGATATTGTTTCATAAAATATATTACATAAATATGAGTATAACATGACTCTTTGGTTAAAAAGTTTTTGCCACCATGTAGATCTGAGTTCAATCCCACCTTGTGGTACTTTGGGCAAGCATCTATGATAGCCCAAGACTACCAATATTGTGAGAGAAACTGCAGATTATGCACTCTCTCCTTCATTTGTGTGTGTGTGCATGCACACATGCCTGTGTGGACCAGCTAGGAATTCCTGCTGTATTGAACAGAAATATCTGAAGTAGTTCTTTCATCTGAGTTACATCCCGTTATGCCTATGGGGATGTAGCTGTTATCTAAATGGAGATGGATAAAATAAATGCTAGACAAAGTACTAGGGTTGATATAGGTGACTGACTTCCTTAAAGGCATTAACTTAACATGATTACTGGTTCAAAGGCCGAATTTAGTTAAGGCATTTGCAGCAGTAGCGACTCCTGTTAGAAAGACAGATAAATAAAAGGTTAATACTTTTGTGTGAATATAGGCATCCAGCTGTAGAAACTGAGCCAAAATCAGACTGGAGCCTGTTACAATTCTCCAGCTTACCAGTTCCAGTCAAACCATCTAACCTATGCCAGCATGGAAAACGGATGCTAAATGATGATGAGAATAAATAAATAGATGCATATATATAAATTTGTAATGTAATATATGGATTCATAGAAAGCTCCTCTAGCAGACTCAGCTAGCAGACTACATAGTAATTCAATACATAGGAATATAATGCAGAGATAAAACACTGCAGCTCTCCCTCTCTCGCCCCCCCCCTCTCTTTCTCACACACACACGTGTGCTCAAAGAAGTCAATATTCTCAATACATTTACTGCAACCACAAATTAACAAGCACCACAAGCTCAGCTGCAATGAATTTATTGAAAAGACCATCTACATCACAGCCAACATAGTCTGGTTCCATTGCACATCTCTATTACATAATGATTTTGGATTGAACAGATTTGTTTCCATATCAAATTTTTCATTTCATGATTAGTCTATGAGGAGTAGATTTGTTTCTCCAGTTTTCTGTTTCCATATTGAAATGATTCAAGTTTATTTCGTTTCAATACTTTAATTCATATTAATTTTACATTGCTTATATATTTTTTTTTTTGCAGCTAAGGGTCAAATGGAGGAATTGTATTTGGGTAGTAACCAAATTGAAGGCACCCATCCTGAGCTGGAACTGATCAATGTTATTGACAGTTGTAAAAATCTGAGGAAGTTAGACTTACGTTCTTGCAGCCTGAGGAGTCAAGTTGGTAAGGAACATTTTCTTTTATTATTTACTGATATGAAAGCGGCAAGATAGCAGAATTGTTACAATGCCAGACAAAATGCTTAGTGGCATTTCATCTGTCTTTATGTTCTGAGTTTAAATTCTGCCACGGTTAACTTTGCCTTTCATCCTTTTGGGGGTCAATAAAATAAATAGCAGTGGAACACAAGGGTTGGTCTAATCAACCAATATTGCTGGCCTTGAGCCAAAATTTGAAAATAATATACAGGAGTGGCTGTGTGGTAAGTAGCTTGCTTACCAACCACATGGTTCCGGGTTCGTCCCACTGCGTGGCACCTTGGGCAAGTGTCTTCTACTATAGCCTTGGGCCGACCAAAGCCTTGTGAGTGGATTTGCTAGACGGAAACTGAAAGAAGCCCTCCGTATATATATATATATATATATATATATATATGTGTGTGTGAGTGTGTTTGTGTGTCTGTGTTTGTCCCCCCCAACATCGCTTGACAACCGATGCTGGTGTGTTTACGTCCCCATAACTTAGCGGTTCGGCAAAAGAGACTGATAGAATAAGTACTAGGCTTCCAAAGAATAAGTCCTGGGGTCAATTTGCTCGACTAAAGGCGGTGCTCCAGCATGGCCACAGTCAAAAGACTGAAACAAGTAAAAGAGTAAAAAGAGTAAGATATTAAGGTGCAGTATTGAGGTATATACAAGATATTAAGGTGCATGGCTGCAGTAAAATGAGTAAAATAAATAAAAGATCTCTTTAGCATTCAGATTACTCTCTCAACTGTAATGCTTATTTATTCACAGTTTTGAATTAACCATGCATTATCTCATAGCTTTGAGATTTCAGTGATGTGAGGGTTTGTTTTTTAAAAGGAAATTGTATGATAAGTGTGAGATGCCAGATCTCACTGATCTGAGGATAAAACAGATCGAATATTTTGACCAGATATGGTCAGTTTAAATGTAAAAGGTTTAAATTAAACCTACCATAATTATAATAAGTATTTTTAATCTAAAAAATTATGATCGTATTAATTCCTCTTAGAAATTGGGATACCTAGTCATAATTGTATTTGTAATGTTATGATTTGTATCCACCAAGTGTTCCAGTTACTCTGCTATGCTGAGGTCAAATGTGGACTTAAAACCACATACTAAACTAATGATCTTTCTAGAATTTTCTCATTCATATATATGTTATCACGAGCTTTGTAATTTCAAGAAATATTGGATTGAATTAGTCTTTTGATTAAAAGAAAAAGAAAACAAAAAAAATTTACTAATTAGATCTCTTGTTAATAATGTCTGGGGGTGCTTTAATTATTTGTTTGTCTATTTTTCCGTTTTTATTTTTTTGTTTTTGCTTAATGGCATTTTAATGGCCGTAGTAGCTCTAATAGTTTATTCAGCCATCTAATTAGAATGTTTTATTAATTAAACTTCAGTTGTTGTGAATATTTCAGCCAGAAATGTTAGCTGAAACAATCTCCAAGAATTAAATTGCTGTGTACAGTTGGCACTAGTGTAGTATATTGGTCCACCAAAGCTAATACTTAGATTTTCAAACCCAGTCATTTAGTTGCTTGTCTTGTTTCCATCGAGTTCTCTTTGATTAACCATCTTTATTTTGGTGATAGTAGCATGACCATTATTTGTACATTGAACCATTTAGCATTCAGATTATTCTGTCACAATACTTTTTTATTCACTCTTGGCTGTGCCATGTTGTGACATGTAAAAGCACCTGTGTGGCGACATGCAAAAGTGCCTGTGTGGTGCCACATAAAAGTATCCATGTAGTGGCATGTAAAAGTGCCTGAATGATGACATGTAAAAATGCCCATGTGGTGACATGTAAAAGCGCCTGTGGTGCCACATAAGCATCCATATGGTGCCACATAAAAGTACCGATGTGGCAACATGTAAAAGTGCCTGTATGGTTCCACATAAAAATATCCATGTGGTGACACATAAAAGGGCCTATGTGACGACATGTAAAAATGCCACATGAAAGTACCATGTGGTGACATGTAAAAGCACTTGTGTGGCGACATGCAAAAGTGCCTGTGGTGCCACATAAAAGTATCCATGTGGTGACACAAAAGCACCTGTGTGGTAACATGTAAAAGTGCCTATGTGGTGCTACATAAAAGTGCCTGTGTAGTGCCACATAAAAGTACCCATGTGGTGACATGTAAAAGCCCCCATGCAGTGCCATGTAAAAGCACCCAGCACACTCCATAAAGTGATTGGCATTAGGCAGGGGATTTGGCCACAGGAACCATGCCAAATCAGACTGGAGTCTGGTGCAGCTCCCCCCACCCCAGCTTGCCAGCTCTGGTCACACCGTCCAACTCGTGCCAGCATGGACAACGGATGTTGAGTGATAATGATTTTGTACCAATCGGGCATTATCTCAAAGCTTAAAAATTTTGATGATGTGATTGTTTATTTTTAGAATGGCATTGTAGGATAAGTGTGAGAGGCCAGATCTGGCCAGTTTAAATGCTAAAAGGTTAATTGTTCCAAAAAGCACAGGCATGGCTGTGTAGTTAAAAAGTTTGCTTCTCATCCATATGGTTTTGGGTTCAGTCCTTCTGTGCGGCGCTTTGGGCAAGTATCTCCTACTATAGTTGTGGGCCAACGGAAGGAAACTGAAAGAAGCCCCTCTCAAATATGTTGAGGCACCTTTGTGTAAATGGTTTACTCAATTGATAGTCAACCTTTCTGTTTGTTATTTGATGCTTTATTTTTTCTTCCTTAAATATGTTCTCAGAACTTTGACAAATTAGATACTAATTATTTATTCAGACACTATGGCTTTTTTTCTGACTTGACAAATTGTAATCCCAAAACATTTGTTTTTCCTTTTTTAATTTTTTTTTTTTTTTTTTTTTTTTTTTGGAAAGAAGACTTCTAAAAATTTGTCCATCCACAATTTTATTAAATTAATTTCAACATGCTCTAGTAATTTTGTAGTAAGTCACTAGTATGAAGTTTGGTGGAATGAATTTTACAAAAATAACCTTAGAAGGAATTGCCTCTTTCTTCAGGTTCATTGTTGTTGTGGATATCTGTGTCTCTGTGTCTATTAGCATATCACATGAGTGGTGTATAGGCTGCTTTGTTCTGTGTAACTTGTATGTGTGTGTGAACACACACACTCACACACACACACACACACACACACACACACAGTGTTCTCTCTTTTCATGCTGTCAGGTTCAAAGAAATGTCAAATGAATATTAATTTATGAGAAAATATCTTTCAGGGTGTGTATGTTTGTTCTGTTTGCTGTTTGTTTTGTTTGCTTATTTATTAAGGCAGCTAGCTGGCAATATCGTTAGCATGCTGGGCGAAATGCTTAGCAGTATTTCGTCTGCTGCGACATTCTGAGTTCAAATTCTGCCGAGGTCGACTTTGCCTTTCATCCTTTTGAGGTTGATTAAATAAGTACCAGTTAGGCACTGGGGTTGATGTAATCGAGTTAGTCCCTTCCCCCAAATTTGATCCCTTGTGCTTCCAGTAGAAAGGATTATTATTATTATTATTATTATATAAGGCAGCGAGCTGGCAGAATCGTTAGCACACTGGGTGAAATGCTTAGCAGTATTTCATCTGCCACTACGTTCTGAGTTCAAATTTGTCGACTTTTCCTATCATCCTTTCAGGGTTGATAAAATAAGTACCAGTTGAACACTGGGGTCAATGCAATTGACTTAACCCCTTCCCCAAAATTGCTGCCCTTGTGATAAAATTTGAAATCATTTTTACTATTATTATTCGTCTGTCCTTATGTTCTGAGTTCAAATTCCACTGAGATCGACTTTGCCTTTCATCGTTTTGGGGTCAATAAAATAAGTACCAGTTGAGCACTGTGGTCAATGTAACCGTCTGTCTCCCTCTCCCAAATTTCAGGTCTTGTGCCTGTAGTAGAAAGGATTAGTAATATTATTATGCTGGTGAGCTGGCAGAATTGTGACCATTCTTGGTAAAATGCTTAGTGGTATTTCATCCATCTCCATATTCTGAGTTCAAATTCTGCCAGTCAGCTTTGCCTTTCATTCTTTCTGGGTCTGTGGAATAAGTACTAGTTGGGCACTGGGGTTGATGTAATTGACTTACCCCCTCTTCTGAAATTGCTGGCCTTGAGCCAAAATTTGAAATTATTATCATTATTTGTTTGTTTATTTATTGGTCTGATTAGTTTTGTGGTGTTGTGCTTGTGAAACATGTCATATGGCTCTGTGATAAGAAGTTTACTTTCAAACTATTTGGTTTCAAGTTCAGTCCCACCATATGGTACCTTCCGCATGTGTTTTTCACTCTTGCCCTGGGGCAACCAAAGCCTTGTGAATGGATTTTGGTAGACAGAAACATATGTGTGTTTGTGTGTATGCATATGTATTACTATTTACTTTGGACATCATGTGATAGTTGTAAATGAATGTCACTGTCATGTGAACAGTGTCCTTTGTGTCCATCCTTTAATGGAACCATGTTTGGTCATAGGGAAATATCACCCTACTTGGAAACAGGTGAGGGTTGGCAGCAGGAAGGCCATCCAGCCATAGAAATCCCCCACGAATTCTGTCTGACCCATGCAAGCATTGACAAGTGGACATTAAAACAACAACGATGATGATATGTGTGTTTCTTGGAATTAAAACTAGAATTACTTGGCATGATGATTATATTAAAATTATGCCTTGATAAGGCTTGAAAGTTAATTACAATATACAAAAGTACATAATATGGATATTAGAAATAAGCAATAAAAGAATGTAACTGAATATAGAGGTTTAAGTATATCCATTTGCCCTGAGACGTTTTCTAACCACATTCCGTCATGCTGGATGTGTAGAACATTGACACTAAAAAACCTGTTTCAAAACAGGTTTGTTTTTTTTTGTTTTTTTTTATGTGTGTGTGTTTTTTAATTTTTTTTTTTTTATATTTTAGAGATTGGAATCTCTAATGTGAATATAATTGATGAGTTATAAAATGTTGCTGCTGCGATCACATTTGCAATAGCTTGGCTACTTTGTCGACATCTAGTTGATTGCCTTCTGTCAAGGCTGTGTCGTTAAGAAGTTCACTCCAAAACCCACATAGTTTTGCATTCAGTCCAGCTGTGCAGCACCTTGGCCAAGTGTCTTTTCTGCTGTGTCCCTGGGTTAACCAGTGACTTATGAGAGAGTTTGGTATATGGAAGCTGTACAAAGCCCATCACATGTACCTTTTATGTTTTACTTGTTTCAGTCACTGGACTACAACCATGCTGGGGCACTGCTTTGAAGGGTTTTAGTTGAACAGATCTACCCCCACCTCCAATACTTATTCTATCTGTTCTTTTGTCTTTTGCTGAACCACTGAGTTATGAGGACGTGTAAACAAACCAACACCTGTTGTCAAGGGGGAGGATGGCAAATACATACTCAAATCTTTCCCTCTCTCCTCTCTCTTCTCCCCTTTCTCTCCCCTGTTCCACATCTCCCACCCCTCCTTCCCATCTCCCCGCTTTCCCTCTGTCCACCTCTTTTTCTTTTCTACTCTAGGCACAAGTCCTGAAATTTTTGGGGAGGGGACCAGTCGATTAGATCAGCTCCAGTATGCAACTGGTGCTTAATTTATTGACCCTGAAAGGATGAAAGGCAAAGCTGACCTCGGCGGAATTTGAACTGAGAATGTAAAGACAGTTGAAATACCACAGACATTTCACCCAGTGTGCTAACGTTTCTTATTTCTTTATTGCCCACAAGGGGCTAAACATAGAGGGGACAAACAAGGACAGACAAACGGATTAAGTCGATTACATCGACCCCAGTGTGTAACTGATACTTAATTTATCGACCCCGAAAGGATGAAAGGCAAAGTTGACCATGGCAGAATTTGAGCTCAGAACGTAACGGCAGACGAAATAGCGCTAAGCATTTCGCCCAGCATGCTAACGTTTCTGCCAGCTCGCCGCCTCTCTATACACACACATGCAATGGGTTTCCATACCATTTTCATCTACCAACTTCATACACAAAGCATTGGTCAGCTCAGAGTACAACACATTGGCCCAAGGTACCATGCTATGGTACTGAATTTGAAACTACATGGTTGCAAAGCAAGCTTCTTAACTACACAGCAATGCCTGAGTGGAAGAATTCAGTACCCATGACCTTTTACAGAGTCTCTACAACTGATGCAAAACAGGGAGAGGGAAGAAAGTGTCCTCAAACTAGAAATCTGGCTTAAATCCCTGCAACAGTATGGCCCCCTACTAAAGGCAACTGAGGGAGCCATGTGATAATGATAAAACTCAGTGATGGATGAAGTCTACCACCCACGTAGGCTATGGCAAGATTTGAACTTGGAATACAAAGAGCCACAGCAAATACCACAAGATATCTGCTCTGATGTTCTTGCAGTTCCACTAATCCAGTGTCTTGAGTTGGTACTTTTTTTATTGACCCTGAAAGGATGAAAGGTAAAGTTGAATTTGGTGGGATTCGAACTCTGTGCTGAGAGTCACAAGAAATGCTGCAAGGCATTCTGTCTGACCTGCTATGGAATGGCTTCCTATTTAGGAGAATGTTGTGATCTCGGTCACTTATGTCTTGGAAACCTGGTAAATAACCTGATGAATTCTAGGGCTCAAGAAGAAACAAAAAAAAAAAAATTCTGTCTGATGCCATAGCAACTTTGCCAATTTGCCTGCCTCTGTGTGTGTAGATGTTTACATTTTTTGCTTTCTGTAAAATTGGTGACGTTTGACATTTTCTCTGTCAATAGATCAAGGCTGTTTGTTTCCAGACTTCCATGAAAACCATGTCTGGCCATGGGGAAATATTTCCTTGCTTGGAAACAGGTGAGGGTTGGTGACAGGAAAGGCATCCAGTTGTAGAAAATCTACCTCAGCAAATTCTGTTTGATCCATGCAAGCATGGGAAAGTGGACTCTTTTGATGATGATATACTCATTCTAGTTTTCTTTCAGGATACTCATTCCAATGTTTTTTCTTCAGCATATTTCAGTGACACCTGAAACCATTCTGATGTTACTTGACCTCAAATACTCACTCGCTCTCTCTCCCCTAGCTTTTCCTTTATATATTTTTCTAGATTATGTTAAACCTTTAATGGAACCTAATTTAAGGAACTAAATAACATTTTTGTTTTCTGTTTTTTTTTTTTTTTTAGTTCTGAGTGATAGTTTCATCTCTGCGCTCAGGAACCACAAAAGCTTGGAGTTCCTCTGTCTGAAAGCTAACCGCTTAGGTAAGTGCAGCTAACACATTTCAACTTATTTGAATTGACTTCAGTTGATAAGGAAAGAAAGTTTTAGCAAATATTTGGCATGGACTTGGTTTATATATATATATATATATATATATATATATATATATATATATATATATATATATATATATATATATTTATATATATAATAGGGTTCTTTTTGTAAAATTAAAAAAAAAATTTTCGGTTTTTGTAATTGTGAAATTTTTTCGCCATGAACGGTTTGTATTTTTAAAGCGAATGTAGTTTTCTGGTGTTATATTTATTTTTCCTGAAGATGTGTAAAAGAATTTTGATTTATTAAGTCTCTTAATGAATTCTTTATACTGAAATATATATTGAAGAAGATAAATATGTTCATTTAAATATATACGTTTTTGCGTCGTAACTCCTTTATTATTATTATTATTATCACCAAAAGGATCGATTCTTGAAGAGTCTACATACCTTCACTGTCATTTTTTTCTGCTATTTTGGTGATGATTTTTTTGAGTTAGCTTACCAGTTATTTTTGTTGGTAGTTAATTTATAATATATATTGATATATATATATATATATATATATATATATATATATATATATCTTTTTATCTTTCACTTGTTTCAATCATTGGACTGTGGCCAAACTGGGACACTGCCTTGAAGAATTTAGTGTAATAAATTGACCCCAGTACTATTGGTCTCTTTTGCCAAACTGCTGAATTACATGGATGTAAACAAAGGTCAAAATGTGGCAGTGGAGTGGGTGAGTGAAGAACAAAGATACACACACATGCATACACAGACCATGGGTTTCCACACAGTTCCTTCCTATTAGATTCACTCAAGGCATTGATCTGCCCAGGACTATTATAGAAAACACTTGTCTTGGGTACCTCATAGTGGGACTGAACCTGAAACTGCATGGCTGCAAAGCAAGCTTCTGAACCACAGCAGCCATGCCAGCTTACACATTTTTTTTATCTGTAGGTTGAAAAACTATTGTGGATTGACTCTGGTACTTCACATTGGCAGTATTTAGACCAAACATTGAGACTCTGAAATACGAATGTGTTTTACAATATTTGTTATTTTAGAAATGTTTGGGATTTTTTAAAACATGACATTCATGACCATATCATTTCTCTAGCTTCTGCTAAATCATTCATTGTTGACTCAGAAATATATTTCTAGTTGGATGCTCCTTCCTAATGCCAATCACTCACCGGTAAAGTTGTAACTTTGTTTTTTCATGTTGACAGTTTCAAATAAGTAGGGTAATATGTTCTGCATATTTCATGCCGGTCCTCATCTATGGGCATGAATGTTAGATAATGATCAAAAGCACATAACCATGAATATAAGTGGCCGAAATGGGATTATTCTGAAGGATCTCTGGAGTAATGGTACTTGGTAGTAGTGTATAGCACAAAGATCAGAGACTCTCTCCAAGCATTGATGGTTCACAACTCTGGTGCTATGGACATGTGATAAGAATATCACAGGAAAGAATCACAAGATAGATTCTTCAAGCTGAGCCAAAACTGACAGGAAACTTAGAGGTAGGTCAAGAACTAGATAGTTGGATAACATCCATTGTCTCAGTTAGTTGCACTTGGGAATCTAGCTGAAAAGTCTGACAGTTGCTTTCTGATAGGACCCTATGGAGTGGGTGCTTGAGGTCTCTACTCCATGAACCTCTCAGTAATAGTGGGCGGAGAAGATGGGTGGATGGATGGATCCTCTGCACTATATACTAACTGGAACAATGTGGTCTGAGACTCAGCATATCGGTTGCCCTGTTTGTAGACAATAGAGATGTTGTTTAGCTATAGGTCAGTACTGAAAGAGCAGGCTTGTGATCAAAGCTGCTCTAACCTTGCCTATCCTGTCTTTTTGTATATCAAGGTTTACAATATCCAGTATGTCTTTCCTCTATTTTTTTTAAGATGGCCTTGTATGACTAAAGAGACATTTGGCTGCTAGTTCTAGCAGCCTGCACTACCATGAAGTGGCTTCTTTGTTGGATTGTAAGGATTGGCATTTTGGTTTGGCATGTGATTAGTGGTAGCTGTGGTTTGTAAAAGCAGTAAAGATTTTAAAAGCAGATTGAACTTATTCTAAGAGGCGAGCTGACAGAAATGTTAGCACACTAGGCGAAATGCTTAGTGGTATTTCATGTCTTAATGTTATGAGTTCAAATTCTGACAAGGTTGACTTTGTCTTTCATCCTTTTGGGGTCGATAAATTAAGCACCAGTTGCATACTGAGATCGATCTAGTCAACCCCCCCCCCCAAAAAAAAATTTGGTCCTTGTGCCTAGAGTAGATACGAATGAACTTATCCTAAACAAGCTGACCATTTTAATTCTAGTTGGTTGCTGAGTGGTAAAATATTTTACCACTAAATATACAGAAACTTTTCAGAAAGATATTTGACAGTGAGGAATTATTATTATTATTATGAAGGATGTTCAACTGCAAAAAAGATATTGTGATATGTAAACTTGAAGTCGTGTCCAAAATATGTTTGTAAGAAAAATTGAATGTGAATCCATGTTAAAAAGCAAAATATACTTTAAAAAAAAAAGGAAATTGTGATGTCAGTGTTTTAATTGTGTAGTTGTGTGGTTAAGAAGTGTGCTCCTCTAGGTTCAGTCTTGGACGAGTGCCTTCTACTATGACACTGGGCCAACCAAAGCTTTGTGAGTGGATTTTGTAGGTGGACACTGAAAGAAGCCCATCCTGTGTGTGTGTGTGTATATATATGTATGTGTGTGTGTTGGTGGCATGTAAAAAGCACCCAGTACACTCTGCTAAGTGGTTGGCATTAGGAAGGCCATCCAGCCAGAGAAACCATGCCACAACAGAGAGTTGGGGTCTGGACAGCTCCCTGGTAGCCGGCTTCATGTCAAACCGTCCAGCCCATGCCAGCAGGGAAGGCTGACTTTAAACGATGATGATGATATATATATGTATATATATACACACACACACACACACACATACGTTTGTGTCTCCTTGTCTTTATATCATTTATCAGTGGTGAATGAGCATCACTATCACACAAGCAGTGTCATTCATTTGCAACATTTTGTAAAAACATGTCTGACCATGGGGGGAATATTACTTTGCTTGGAAACGGGTAAGGGCTGATGACAAGAGAGGCATTGAGCTGTAGAATATCTGCTTCAATAAACCCTATCTGATATGCAAGCATGGAAAAGTGAACAGTAAAAACGATGACGATTTTAACTCTACAGTGATGTACTTACTTTTGTCATATCCTGTATACATTGTAACTCTAAAGTGAACTTCCTTTCCCTGCCATACCGTCATTCCTTATCCTATCCCTTTCCTCTGCTAAACTTGTTCCAGCCTGGTGACAGGGACATTTAAATCTGTAATGACAATGATATTTTGGTCCAAGAATTGTATAAATAAATAGCATTTGTTCTGTTGTTTTTATTTCCACAAAACCACTTATAAAAGGACTATATATATATGTATAATAATATTAGGGACAAAATCCAAAATTACAGGTAAAAACTCAATTAAAATCAATTTATAAAAAATTAAAATTAAATTGAGCTTTATAGATAAAATATATATAAAATATATAGTTTTAGGGAAAATAACCAAGTTTCAAGAACTCATCGATGAAAATCCACTATCACATATAGAAAAATTAACAATTAAAAGCACAATAAATGAGTATAATATAAAGCAAAGTAAATATCATAAGATAAATATAATTATAATTATATTATATTTATCTTATGATATTTACTTTGCTTTATATTATACTCATTTATTGTGCTTTTAATTGTTAATTTTTCTATATGTGATAGTGGATTTTCATCGATGAGTTCTTGAAACTTGGTTATTTTCCCTAAAACTATATATTTTATATATATGTATATATACATACAAACACACACACGTACATACACCTCTCTTTCTCTTTCTACATACGTACGTACATATGTGTATATGTACACGCACACATATATATATGTATAAAAGACAAAAACCAAAACAAAATACTCAAGCCAATAAACTGGACAATCCCAAACAAAGCATAAACTACATTACCAGACAGCTGTTATTGAATATAACACAGACATAATCAGTTTGTTTGTGAGGCTAAATGACTGAGCACTATAATTTAGCATAGTGTTCGCTGGCTTTTCTCTGCAAGTATTTTATTGAAAATAGTTTACACTATCAATAATTACAGAGAGAGAGAGAGAAAACAACAACAGCAACAGTGAAATATTTGGTATTTGTTGTTTTATTGACTTCTTTAAATTGTTTGTTTTCCGTCTTCTTCAAAGTTCTCTGTAATTTCTTTGCTTAACATGTTACGACTAAATGTCAGTTTTAACCTGAGCAGGAGTACGCTGGGACAACGAGCCTGAACCTTTTTTAAGCTTTTAGTGCTTGTGTGTTTTACAGTTTAACAGTTTCTAGTCTACCTCATAGCTGCTGTACCTCACACAAACTGACACCCCTTTTCGTTTTAAACACAGCTAGGAGCTGTTTAACTCTTCTCGTACCAACCTGCTTCAGACTGTCTCTGGCTCGAAGACAGAAACTCCTCATTTTAAAGTGATCTAAATTAAAAACTTTCATCAAAATTTTACATTAATTTATGTCTCAAATACCAGCTTAATGATGACAGTTATTTTACTAAATTTGTCATTATTTTTAACAGTAATAGGAATGAAAGCCGTGTATTTGAGTAGGAATACAGAAATGAAAGGGTTCAAGTCTGATGTATGGAATTGCAGTGACAATCACTGATGGTGTCATGGTTATTACTAGTGATGATGTAATCTCGATCACTATGATTGAATAGATCTACAGCATAGATGACTGGGTTGGTTCCACAGAACTAAAACTTTATGTATAATATGACTCTACCTGTTGTGGGCCATATTGCACACCCAATATGCAATGTAGGAATCTGGGTTCATTGTATTTCTCTAATGACCAGTCTGTCCATATATGTTTTGGTGGTGGTCATAGTAGAGGTGTGCACGGTGGACTTGAACAGAAAATTTACCTCAGGTAGCATATGATATCCACCACAAGATTCAGTTCCTGTTGCAGTGTGGTAGTCTGTTTACCCCAATGACCCTTACAACCAGCATTGCACCCACTCTGGGGCCAACAACCCTACTTAGAAAAATGCAAAGTTACTGAAGCTTCAATGACAATTGAAAATCAACAAAACCTGGGAGAACAGAAGACCGCCCTCAATTGAGAACAGTGGCAAAAAAGTTGTTGATTGCCCTATACTCCCTAACGAATGAATGGCTTCAATAAATAAGAAGTAATATATCTATCCCCTTTGAGATTTGTGAGAGATTTAACTATTTCTAATAGGATGAGTGACCACATACATGCTTTGTTGTTTGTGATGTGAATAGTTGAAAGTGTTCTTCAGTCCAACAATTCCTTGAACCTGTTTCCAGTGAATGTTTTTGATTTTGTCAGTTCCTGGGGTTTTCCAATATTTGTATTTTTATTTTTTACTAGTCTGTTAGACGGAAGGAATAGGTCGAGTGAAAGATGTATATCACTTATTTTGTGTTCGTGTTGGGGTGGTGTTTTTCAGTGACCGATGTTGGAAAATTGTTTGATAAGGGAGTTGCTTATGTGTCGTTATGCTGTTTAAAGTTATTACTGTAACTTGTGATGTGGTATTTTACTGTTTGTTCTGTGGTGATATTGGAATGTTGGCCAGTTGTCTGGTTTTTCTTTTATTTGTTTTGTTTCCTTGTTTAGTTTCTTCATGTTGAATTTTTTTTTTTTTGTTGAGTGCCTGCTTTTGTGGGTTGTATTTTGATCGTTTGTACAAGTTGTAGGAGCGTTTATCAGTCATTTCACAAGCTAGAAATAGCAGCTAAATCATCTTCAAGGCATATCGTATTGCATGAAAAATCCTCATGGGTTGGACTGTTTGACTGAGGACTGGCAAGCTAGAAGGCTGCCCCAGGTTCTAATCTGATTTGGCAAAGTTTCTACAGTCGGATGCCCTTCCTAACGCCAACCACTCTGAGAGTGTAGTGCGTGCTTTTTACGTGCCACCGGTACGAGGGTCAGTCAGGTGGTACTGGCATCGACCATGCTTGAATGGTGCTTTTTACATGCCACTGGCATGGGAGCCAGTCAGGCAGCATTGGCAATGACCACATTCGAATGGTGCTTTTTATGTGCCACGTAAAGGTTTTATGTAGCCCTTGGTCAAGCTTGCTCAAGCAGATCTATCTGAGGTACATAAGTAGTCTGCTGGATGATCTATAGATCTGTAACACTGGATATACCATACCTCTGACTAGTAGTGGGTAATCGTATGAGGTACAGCGTTGAGTTTGGACTTGTACTTTCACTACCATCCAATCTGTTTTTGCATCATCATCATTGTCCACTTTTTCATACTTGCAAAGGTCAGATGGAATTTTGTTGAGACAGATTTCCTATGGCTGGATGCCCTTTCTATACTGAATCTTCACTTGTTTCCAGGCAGATAATGCTTCCTATGACCAGGCACATTTTTCACAGAAGGTTGGAAACAAACACCTCTAGTATGACATTGATGCTGATTTACAACTATCATGTGATGTGATAAGGGCACACACGCACACATAAATATGCATATATGCACAAGCACACATACACGTGCATGCACACACATGCACATGTGCATACACACACATACATGTGTGCACACCCCCACATGCATACACATGCATGCACACACACACACACACACACACACACACACACACACACACACACAAAAAGATATGTACAAATGATGGTCTTTTTCTTTCTGTCTGCCAAACCTACTCGGGCTCTGGGGCTATAGTAGGAGACATTTGCTCAAGGGGCTACACAGCAGAACTGAACCTGGAACAAAGTCTTTGGGAAGCACACTTCCTAACCACACAGCTATCCTTGTACTTATATATGGTTATAGAATTTCACTGTGTCCACAATGGAGGCTGGCAAGTTGAACTCAGTGTAGATATGACAGCTGTTGCTTTTCACTGTTAATTATTGGTGTTTTTTTACTTTTTTTTATTTCTGAACAGTGTTTGGAGTCAATGATACAATTGCTGTTATGTTTTTTTGTTTTGTTTTACTTACTTTAGTCATTAGACTGCATCCGTGCTGGGGGCACTGCCTTAGAGTTTGTACTTGAACATATTGACCCCTGTACTTATTTTTAAGTACTTCTTCTATCAGTTATTTACTTATTCTATCAGTTTCTTTTGCTGAACTATTAAAGTTATGGGGACATAAACAAACCAACACTGGTTGTCACTCATACACATAAGCACAAACATACTCACCTATTTTTTACTTGTTTCAGTCATTTGATTGCGGCCATGCTGGAGCACCGTCTTGAACGGTTTTTTAGTCAAACAAATCAACTCCAAGACTTATTTCTTAAGCCTAGTTCTTATTCTATCGGTTTCTTTTACTTCTGCTAAGTTATGAGGATGTAAACACACCAACACCGGTTGTCAAGCAATGATAGGGGGGACAAACACAGACGTAGTCACATGCACATAGATACACACACACACACGCACATATATATACTGCAGGCTTCTTTAAAATTCCGTCTACCAAATCCACTTACAAGGCTTTGGTTAGCCCAAAGCTGTAATTGAAGACACTTGCCCAAGGTGCCATGCTGTGGGACTGAGCCTGGAACCTGCAAGCTTCTTACCACACATCTGCGTCTGTGTGTACACACGTACACACACACAAATGCATGTAAAGCTTCCATACAATTTCCACCTACCAAATTCATTTACAAGGCTTTGGTTGGTTCACTGAGTGTGAAAGATAATGTTTTTAAGAAGCTCTCCTGAAGCATTGTATATGTATTTTTTATTCAGAAATGATTCTGCATTTAATGGTAGGACTGTGAGTGCAGGAGTTTGTTGTGGCCAGAATCTGTACATCTCACAGTGTTCAGATAGTCTTTCAGTTTTGTTTCATTGTGCAAGTAGTCTTTGGGTGTGGTCTGTATGAATCTTGTGAAGTACTCTGGTTTGTATCTTTTATAGAATAGGATTTGTTGATGAGGGATTAAGAGCAGAGACAGGACTAGCATAATCCATGATGGATCTGAAAAGTTAAAGCTTTTTAATGCAGTGAGGAAGATGAAAGAAGAATAAGGAGAAATAGTTGTTATATAATTCAACAATTCTTTTCGTTTGTTCTTTCAAAAAGTGATTACTGAATGTAATTCAATAGATTTACATAGCAAAAGATTGAATGTTATTTTTTAAAATGTGTGTGTAGAGAGAGAGATGAGAGAGAGAGAGAGAGATAGATAAATGACTGTATTTTATGAAGTCATGTATCTGTAGTCACTTAGGGAAGATTATAATGATGGCAGCATAGGAATGTTTTGTTTGAGTTGAAGATGAGAGAAAAAGAATTTGAGATCTTATTTAATGCAGTTTGTGTGACAGTATGTTCGAAGACAGCCATCTTCTGTTAGAAAGAAAGTAGTCGAGATGGCTTCTTTAAGGCTGTCTTTTTAAGTGATGTATTAGAAGATGCACATTTCTATAAAAGTGAAAAATACTTCAGAGTTGAGAGATTGTCTTATATAATGTGTGCCACACTAACATTGTGTCCAGCTGCAACTAAAATGAACTCTAATCAAATTTGAAATCCAGGGTTTATATTGTTGTTGTTGTTGGCACTCCATCGCTTACGACGTCGAGGGTTCCAGTTGATCTGATCAATGGAACAGCCTGCTCGTGAAATTAACGTGCAAGTGTTTGAGCACTCCACAGACACGTGTACCCTTAACGTAGTTTTCGGGGATATTCAGCGTGACAAAGTGTGACAAGGCTGACCCTTTGAATTACAAGCACAGCAGAAACAGGAAGAAAGAGTGAGAGAAAGTTGTGGTGAAAGAGTACAGCAGGGTTCGCCACCATCCCCTGCCGGAGCCTCGTGGAGCTTTAGGTGTTTTCGCTCAATAAACACTCACAACGCCCGGTCTGGGAATCGAAACCGATCCTATAACCACGAGTCCGCTGCCCTAACCACTGGGCCATTGCGCCTCTCCAGGGTTTATATAACCTCATATAAAAAAAAAAAATCTTATAGAAAGTTTACTTGGTAATGTTCACTTGGACACCACTTTTGTCCACCTTCAAATGTGATTGTCTGCAATATATGCCTGTAGGTGGATTGATCTTCTGCACGGATGTTGTGTCACTAGCTATTGGCAAACATTACCAAATTTGGTAACATTTTTGAAACGAAGATTCAGAGAATCTGAGATTGAATCCAGAAAGCAATCTGTTGTGGATCTGTTGTATTGATTATGCTTGAAAGACATTGTTTTCATGCATTGATCAATTGTATTATTTGTGTATCCTCTAATTATGGATGTGCACCATGTTTCCATTATATCTTTTATATGTGCTGTGAATGTTGTAGTGGTGTAATTTTTAGTATTTTGCCTTTTTGTGAATCTGTTATATTTGCTTTTTGAATGTGCTGACTGTGTAATTGAATGTTACTGATAAATCGTGCAGTGAATTTAGTGGGTATTACTCTGTTTTAAAGCTCAGTGCATTAAAGCTAAGAGCAGCTGAATTTTGGTGAATAGTGGGCAGTATGGGCGATGTCATCTGCATCTGAGATGTGGCTGAGCTTAAAATGAGAGTGTCTGAGCAGAGATACTCAATATTTGGGCTGTGGACCATTTGATACCAAGTCATGCAGAAAGGATAAATTTCTAAATTTTATTTCATTTTACTATCACACAGTGCAGGATGTTTCTGCATTATATATGTTTTATATATGTCATACATATCTATGTACATATATATGTAATAATTTATATATCATGTACTTTATTGTTTTGTCATGCACATAACTTGGTCTGTATGAAAAATTGTCTCACATGAAATTGGTCTATAGTAAAAAAAAGAGGTTGGGTCTCAATGGGTCAGTCTGGAATGATTCAAACTCTAAGTGTTGTATACTACATAGGCTTGGCAGCTTAAGAGGTAGTTAACCAATGTTTTATACTTTCTTGGGGTGCTGAGTATTTTGTGTTGAAGTGGGTAACACCAATAAGGGAAATTTTATGTTACTATATGACCATCTAAGTCAGTCATGGGCAAATTGCAGCTCAAAGGACTTTTCTGAGTGGCACACCAATAAAAGATTACTTGGAATGTTTTTAGTAGTGCAGCCTGTCTGATGATGAGCAATGTGTTGTCGCCTGTTTCTTGAAAAATGTTGTCCTCACCTGTGCTAGATAATCCTTTCTATTAAAAGCACAGGGTCTGAAATTTTAGGGGAAGGAGCTGGTTGATTGCATTGGTCCCTGGGATCTAGTTCAAAACGGGGGCACCAGTATTTTCTTAACGAAACACTAACGAAACACTTTGAAACTTGGGACACTGGTAGAATGTGTCATATAAAACATCTTTTACTCTTAGTCTTCTTAACAAAAAAACGTACACCGCAAGTTATTCCATGTTGTCGTATTTCTGTAATTTCAACCAATCACTGACATCTAGTCAGCTGAATAGAGTTACTGCTGGCCGGTCATAAAAATGTTATTCCCTGTGACATATTTCATCCGGTTTAATCGTAATTTATACGCATATATTGTTTATATAATAAATTACGCTGTGCGTATCTATGTGTGTAACAATTTTAGAGTTCGGATTCTAGAGTTAGGGTTAGTTTTAGGGTTAGGGTTAACAGTCTAGTTAGGGTTAGGGGATTAATACGATATACACTGTTACAGCGCTAACTGTTTTCAACTGAATACTTGTCAGTGATTAGTAGAAATTATCGAAATAAGACAATTTTTTACATGAAATAAAATCGAATACAAAAATTTTTTTCTGTTCTATAACACAAAATAGATAAGTATACGAAGTTTGAAAGTCTTTTAGTACCAAAAACACTACATAAAACATAAAGGAAAACTGGTGCCCCCGATTTGAACAAGATCCGGTCCCTGTACTCAGCTGGTGCATATTTCATTGACCTTGAAAGGACGAAAGGCAAAGTTGACCTTGGAATTTGAACTCCGAATGTAAGGACAAAATACTGCTGCACATTTTGTCTATTGTGCTACTGACTGTGGCAGCTCATTGCCTTAATACCTGTGCTAGAGAACACAGCCACGTCTCCCTCAAGCTTCACCACACAAACTTAAAAATGGATGAATATATGAGATAATGTTGATGGTAGTTGTAATGATACTAGTCATGTTGCTGGTATTGTTTAGCCCTAGGTCAGTCCTAATAGATTAAACTGACCTATGATCAAAGGCATTCCAGTCATAACCATCCCATCCATTGCTCAGATATTGATTAGCAATGTCCTTTTATTTTCAAGATAGTTGAGTGTAACTCATGGAAGATTTGGCTGATATTTTCAGCAGATCAACTGACCACTTAAGGAGTCTTCCTCATTAGCTTGATGGCACTGATGTTGTAGGTGGTGTCGTGTCATGTGGTGGTGGTGGTGGTGGTGGTGGTGCTTAGTTGGTTTTGGTGGTGCTACGTGGTACTTTGACCAAGTTTCAGGAAGACATTAGGTTCAATTTTCATTAACCAAACAAGCAAACAAACCCCTGATCACAATCATAAAATATTTTTCATTGAACTTCCTTAGCTGGTTGCCTTCGTACATGCCTGTGTGTGTGCATGTGTACTGCATGCATGTGTGTGTGTGTGTGTGTGTGTGTGTGTGTGTGTATGATTGTGTAGGTGTAGGTCAATAATTAAGTGCACTTTCCTGCTACCTGTCCACTCGTTGACCCTGCTGACTTCTCTCAGAACAAGTTCATATTTCCATACAATCCATATATATATATATATATATATATATATATATATATATATGTACATATATATTGCCTGGGTCTGTTTCAATGTGTTCCATCAATACATGATAAAGATTAGATTTTGTTGTTGTTGTTGGTAGTGGTAATGATGATGATGGGTGGTTGAGGGTGGAAACCTGTCTTTTCTTTTTCTTTTTTCTTCTCATTTGTTTGTTTTTACTCTGCCGTCCCAACCCACCTCGAGAACTTGCTAGGCTGGCCTATCTACCCCCAGCTGTCGCCAATGGGTGCAATTATTTCCAATTCTCTTTTGTACTTTGTGTTTTTTTTTTTATGTCAGGAATGTGTGGACTTTATTAGTGGTCTAGGTTCATTGAGTGCAGAATAATTTTATATATATACACACACACACACACACACACACACACACACACACACACACAGTCACACACTTGTTAATGTTTATCACTATCTATCAGACACAGCCCTTTGTGTGCGAGTGTGTGTGTATATATGTATATATATATATATATATATATATATATATATATATATATGTATATATATGTAGACATTCACATGTCCTCATATATACTCCAATGAAGCTCCATACTAAGCAACTCACTACAGGTTTTAAATAAATAGCTACATACAAATATAAAAACACGTGTGTCCACACACACACACACACACATTGGATGAGTGCCTATGTTTACCTTTATATGTATGCGTTTGTGTGAACTGTCTCCATCTTTACAGTACAATACACATATGCACGCGTACATGTTTTCATGTGTGCATACATTTGCGTGTGTATGTGTGTGTGGACCCCCTAATCTTTTCTTTTTGAGGAAGAAGACCTGAAAAAACAATGGCATTACTCCCCAAATTAAATAAAATGCTTTTGTGCTCTCCTTTCTACCACCAGTCTACAATGTAGTAATATGTACAGTTTGTATGCCCTATTCTATTTAGTTTACTATCTCTAATTAGTAGACGTTATATTTAGCTAGCTAGTTACTTAGCTAACTAGTAACTGTTAGCAGTTGTAATATTAACAGTACATAGGACGGCAATGTATTTCGACAAAGTTTAACATTGCATGAGTTTACTCTAACAGTGTTAATTAAAACAAATCCGTAAATTATCTGAATCAGCAATTATAATTTGCAGATGATCTTATAATTAATTAACAATAACTAATATTATGATTTGTAACTCTAGCACAAAGTCATACATTTTGGAGAGTGAACAGCCAATTAAATCGGTCCTTACTACTTTGCTGGCACTTATCTTAGCAACCCCACAAGAATGAAAGCTAAATGAGCCTGGCAGGATTTGAAATGAGAGTATAGATGCCACTAAATATCTCAAGATATTTAGAAGAATATACTACAGATTCTGTTAATTCTTGTCATTATAAGGTTTCTGATAGAGGCACAAAGTTTGAAATTTGGGTGAGGAGCTAAGTCAATGGACTTGTTTCAGTCAATGGACTGCGGCCACACTGGAGCACCACCTTGAGGAATTTTAGCTGAAATAATGGACCCCATTTCTTATTTCCTTGTACTTGCTCTATTGGTCACTTTTGCTTAACCATTAAGTTGCGGGGACATAAACACACCAATGCACAAATACATACCTGTAAAATACACCATTTTGAGCGTGACCGTTGCCAGTACCCGCCTGACTGGCCTTCGTAGGATTTTCGAGCGAGATCGTAGCCAGTGCCCCTGGACTGGCTCTTGTGCGGGTGGCACATAAAATACACCATTTTGAGTGTGGCCGTTGCCAGTACTGCCTGACTGGCCCTCGTGCGGGTGACACGTAAAAGCACCCACTACACTCTCTGAGTGGTTGGCATTAGGAAGGGCATCCAGCTGTAGAAACTCTGCCAAATCAGATTGGAGCCTGGTGTTGCCATCCGGTTTCACCAGTCCTCAGTCAAATCGTCCAACCCATGCTAGCATGGAAAGCGGACGTTAAACGATGATGATGATTATGATATATATATATATATACAACAGTCTTCTTTCAGTTTCCTTCTACCAAATCCACCCACAAAGCTTTGGTTGACCCAAAGCTATAGTAGAAGGCACTTGTCCAAGGTGACACATAGTGGGGATACCATATGCTTAGGAAGCAAACTTCTTACCACATAGCCATACCTACACCTCACCATTTCCAGTCTATGACTGGGTATTTTATTTTATTAAACCTGAAGAGATGGAAGGCAATGTTGATTTTGGCATGATTTGAACCCAGAATGTTGAGAGCTGGAAGAAAAAGCACATGATATTTTTCTAACACTCTAACGAGTTTACCAGCTTGACCTTATAATAATTTCTTTTTATTTTTGACAAGGGTAATGGATCAATTGAATATTGTAGGTGTGTTATCAAAATGATAGGGTCTTGCACAGAACTGACTGAAAAAATAGGAATGGAAAACAAAAGTACACAACATGGGATGTCCCAATAAGGGTATATGTTGTGCTTTTTGTGTACTTTTGTCGAAGAATCTTATGCCAAAGAACTCCACAGAATGACCCTTACTACCTAGGGCAAATGTTCTCTCCTAACTGTTCTCTGGTTTAATGATGTGCACTAAATGCAGTCCCGTTCATTTAGGCCATTCTTACCTCTCACATGCACCTTCCAATAAATTTAATGAAGGGCAACATCTTGTCCAAGTGGAACTTTAAGAGCTTGATGAGGACTAGGCCAAAGAAGATAATGTCTCTTCAGAACTTTCAATCTTGTTTTCCATGTGGTCACTTTTGCTTGCTGTTCCCAGCCAATAGTGGGTAGCAAGGTTGCATTCACAGCAGATTTAGCTGATAACTCGATCTGTCCTACATGTGACAACAGTTGTTTCATAATAAAATACTAATAATGGTAGTAGTAGCAGTAATGATGGGCTCTCCTGTCAAAGACAACGCATCAGTGTTCAGTTTTCTTGCCAAATGACCTTCACAAATGATTTGTTTATAGTGATCAATGTGTGTCCTGTACATTAGCTCACTCCCTCCATCAAATTGACGTTACCTTAGCAGGTGCATGGTGTACTACATGTCAGGTGTTGAAGTGATTGCTAAGCCATGCGAGATGAAGTGTTTTGCTCAAGAACTCAATGCACCAGCTGGTCTGGGAATTGAAACCATGATCTCACAATTGTGAATGCAACACCTTAACCACTAGGCCATGCACCCTTGCTGTAACAATAATAATAATAATAATATAAATATAAGGGTCTACAAATGGAGATGGAATGTATAGTTAATACAGTTCTCTGTTCTTTTGCTTATGCAACAATCTTTGAAAAATAAGAGGTAAAGTAGCCTCAGATAAAATTTGAACTCAAAACATAAAAGGACGTAACTAAATATCATGATTTGTTTTGTCTGTAACTCAACGAATATGGTTTTACTTGTTAGCAGTACATTAGTGTTTGCCATTCCACACCATCATGATTTGATTGGTTCTGTATGACGACATATTCTCACATGATATTATCTAGTATCCCTACTTCCTGTACTCGTAATTTCTAAACATGTGCCCCCAGACTGGCTCTTGTGCGGGTGGCACATAAAATACACCATTTTGAGTGTGGCCGTTACCAGTACCGCCTGACTGACCCACTACACTCTCTGAGTGGTTGGCGTTAGGAAGGGCATCCAGCTGTAGAAATTCTGCCAAATCAGATTGGAGCCTGGTGTAGCCATCTGGTTTCACCAGTCCTCAGTCAAATCGTCCAACCCATGCTAGCATGGAAAGCGGACATTAAACGAACGATGATTGTCTATCTGCTTTGTTTCTCTCAAGCAACTCCTGCAATTTTCTATAAATGCAACCGATTTTTCATCAGCCCATGTTGGGTTAATGGTCAAGATACTTCATGCTCAACAATCAGTGCTGTGATCTTGTGACTGACCTTGACTTTTGCAGGCCCTCTCAGACTGGTGAGATTGATGTGACCAATACCCAGCCTGATCAACTGCAAGAAAAATTGTGATGAGAAAGGAATTGGTGAGGCAGGTGTAACCTGAGCACTTGCTCTGGAGTAAACCCCACTAAAGGAAATTCTTAACTTGGTAGTGTAGCAGATGGGCATTATAGAAATAAATCAATGATGTTTTTGGAATTGATTCTGGTTGATAATACAATAAGAATCATGGAGATATTTTGTAATTAGATATAGACTTATTCATGTTGACTTAGAAAATTGTTGATAATGATTGTAACCAACTAGGGAGCCTCTATGTGATTATTCAACCTGTGAGAAATAGTGACCAAATCGCATTCAAATTGCACCCCTACTGCCATTCACTAGATGGCAGTAACTCCAAAAACTAATTGACTTGGTTTGTAACATCCTGTTTAGTTCATGCCAGCGTGGAAAATCACATGTAAAATTATCATTATTGTAAAATTATTATCATTGTTGTTGTTCATTCCACCCTTTTTATTGTTACATTAGAGAATGTAAGTGAAGTAAAAAGAGAAAAAGACCTAAATATGAGGAT
>NC_142935.1:54131165-54176165 GCF_046866305.1 Octopus bimaculoides
TCTCTCTTTCTCTCCCTCTCTCTCTCTCCCTCCCCCGTTCTCGTTTTCTTTTTAGTTTTCTTTTTTCCCATAATTATTAAGGGAAGCTTAACGAAGAATGTTCTGGTGAAAATAGTAGTAATTAGTATAAAGTTTATGTACGTGTTGGAGTCAAGAAGATATTGACTGACTGGCTGGTTGGTTCACTGTAATGTGCACACATGCAGACTGATACATGCATACACACAAGTGTGCATGGACATACATTTACATTAAGGTGTGCAGACTCGTACGCTAAGGTGCACAGACATGTTTGCTAAGATGTAGATACGTATGCTAAGGTGCACACACATACTATGGTGCTTATACATGTACATTATGGTGCACAGATACAGACAATAAGGTGCATAGATGCATGTTCTAGGGTGCATAGATGCATATTCTAAGGTGCATACACATGCAAAGGTGCTCAGTCATGTGTACTAAGGCCCACAGGTACAGACAGTAAGGTGCACAATATGTGCTGAACTGCAGACATATGCTAAGGTGCACAGGCACATGCATTGAAATTCATAGGCAGACATATGCTGAGGTGCACTGACATGCAGTGTAGTGCACAATCATTGATTCATAGACACATGCACTGAAGTGCATAGACTTATGCACTGAAATACATAGTAAATGGATCACTATCAGTTTCGACTATGAGTATTCAGTTATTTAATTGACTGTACCTGCTCAATGAATTGGATTATGTGGCTGAGTATTTTATAGACATGTGTATTCTTCATGTAATTCTCGGGTAGAATCAGGGTGTTGCTGTATGTGAGAATTCTAGACATTTGGATTATTCTATCAAATGTAATGCTTATTTATTCACTTTGTTTTGACTTTATCCTGCATTATCTTGATTTCGATTATGTAACTTTACATTTTTTTAGACTAACATTGTAGGTTAGGTGTAAGAGGCTGAATCCAGCCAGTTTGAACATAAAGCAGGAAGAATATTTTGGCCGGATATGGCTGGTTTAAAATCCGAGGTATGATAAAAGGTACCTTCCCAAAGTGCTATGCCATGGGATTGAAACCTGTATCTTGTGATTGTTAAGCAACCTTCTTAATCATTTGGCAGTCATGTATCTACCACATGCTTGCAGTGTTGCATAAACAAATACAAGTGTGCACTCAGATTTGCATACAGACATGCACATGCCATTGTTTTCATGCATGCAGGGACATGCAGACCTGCAGGGATGTGCACACATAGACATGCTCACACGTGCAGACATGCATACATACAGTGGCGCACATACATACAGGTACATCCATTCATACAGGTACACACAAATGCAAGGACACGATGACACTGACGAGAACACACACATGTACACAAACAAGCATGCACACACACACACAATTGCATACTGACAAGGAAACACACACAGATGTATACATACATGGTCTCTCATTCATACACACATACACACAGGTACATGCACACATACATAGAGAGACATGCACTCACACACATATATATATACAGGTTACAAACATATATGTACTTACAGAGACACGCACACATAGGTACATACAGGGACACGCATGCATATACATATATATAGGGACGCACACTTGCGTAGCGGGTCACACACACATGCGTACAGGGACACATACACACGCATATAAATATATGAATACAAACATATATAGACGTCTGTACACACTCTGTCACACCTACACACACACACGTGCATTTACTCATGCACACACACACACATATAGAGCTACACACAGGTAATCAAGTACATCCGGCAGACAATGTGCTTACCCACCTAGACTTGTTACAAGATGGAGTGAAGCTACAATTACTGGTCACAGTGTTCTTTTGTATGTAGTTTACAACATGGGAGATGAGATAATTGTCTAAGATCAGGCGTGGGAGGTAGAAGGCTAAAGGTCATGGCTGCTGCTTATTTACTAATGGTTTACTTGTATACTTCATGGCGTCGCATGGAATTTCATGTTTCCATTTTCTCAACCTCCTAATAGCAACACTTCCTATCTTTGCTCAGGTGTGTGTGTGTGTGTGTGTGTGTGTGTGTGTGTGTGTGTGTGTGTGTGTGTGTGTGTGTGTGTATGTCTATTTGCATGCATCTATGTGTAGAAGAGTATGCGTAATTATATTTATATATAAGTTTTGTGTAAATATATATATGCATATATGCATACAAATGTATACACAGGTTTTTATACTTGTGTGCGTATACATACATATATATATATATATATATATATATATATATATATATATATATATATATATATACACACACATACACATATATATCGTTGGCTATTTTCGTTCTCCGTCTTCCCTTCTTTGGACTTTTTCTATATTTCTGATGAAGAGCTCCGCTCAAAACGTGAAATCCTCTTTCTTTTCTTTCTTTTCCTGAGCGTCCAATAACACTGTACTTATTCCATGTCCTCGCGTTGTTGTTTTTTCGTGTTTTTTCTTGCTTGTTCATGAATGGATTGAATATATATATATATATATATATATATATATATATATATACACACACACACACACACACACACACACACACACACACACACACACACACACACACACTCACACATATGCAATGTATATGATTTAACACTTCTATGAGACTGGTGTAGGTCTATAGTGGCCAGACTTGTCATATTTGGTTACTTATGTATGTATGGAGGTGTATTATGCAGGTGTTGGTAAAAGGTTTGCTTTAGAAACACTTGGTTTCAGGTTCAATCCCACTGCATGTTTCCTTAGGCAAATTGTTCTTCTTTAGCCTTGTACTTGGAATTTGGCTCACAAAAACTGTTTGGAAGCCCATGCTGTATGCATATATATATATATAAAAGCAAAAATTTAGATTCAGATAATATGGTACTTGAGTTGAGGCACCAGAATTTAGTACAGTATTTTCCATACAATTTCAAAATAAAATAATTAAAATCAAAATAAGCAGCAAGGTTATCCAGAGGTAATGCAGTATGATTGTTTCAAGCAACTCCATTTAATTGAACAATGCAATCATTACATCAATTTAAATGCAGAGCAATCATCAGGTGATAGAATTTTAATTAAATTAAAACAGATGGATGTAATGATTGCATTGTTCAATTAAATAGACTTGCTTGAAACGATCGTACTGTATTACCTCTAAATATCCTTGTTGCTTATTTTGATATATATATACATATATATATATATATATATATATATATATATATATATATATATATATATATATATATATATATATATATATATATATTTATATATATATATATCGTCATTTAATGTCCATTTGCCATGCGGGCATGGGTTCGATGGTTTGAACAGAGCTGACAAGCTGGAGAGCTGTACTAGACTTCAGTCTGATTTGATTAGAAATGGTTTCTTTGACTGGATGCCCTTCCTAACACCATCCACTTTACAGAGTGTGCTGGCTGCTTTCACATGGCACTGCACAAGTGCTTTTACATGGCACACACACACACACACACATACATATATACATACATACTTACATACATACATATATATAATGTGTGTGTATGTAAAATTTCATAAGTTGCAATGTGCCTGTATGTGTGTGTTTCTGTAATATGTTTGAGTTCTAAACATCAGTATTATTAATGAATGCATTTTGTAACCTAGCTGTCCAATATAGAGATCAATAAACTAAGAACAGGCAGAAGGGTATGAGCTAAACCCAGTTCTGCAACTAAACTCAATAAGAAAACTGAAAGAATGTATATATGCATATACAAGTGTATATACTAGTGTCTGTGTCCATATGTGTGTGTGTGTCTGTGTGTGTGTGTGTCTGTGTGTGTGTGTCTGTGTGTGTGTGTATAATGCTAGTACATATTGTTAACATGTTTATGCTAATGTGATTGTGTTTATTCATGTGTATGTGCATGTATTCTCATTGTGTAAGATTAGTGAATTAAGAAAGTGGCTTAGGATGTTGTATGAAAAGTTTTTAATGAAGCAAGTGGGAGTCATTAGTCAGTGACCTTAGGGGCTGTCTTTTATAGAGAAGGGACATAACAGTAGAGGAAGGTGAACTGGTATCATCCCTAATGTCTGACTTTTCAGTACTTGCTGTCATCATTATTATAGGGAACCCAGTAGGGTGTGTTTGTGTTTTAGCTGTCTTTGTGCTGCACTGTTTGACTGGCTTGGATGGCTGTGGTATTATTGGTTGTCATGTGACTGAGATAGTGGTTATTATTTAACCCCCGGTCAGCCCTGATTGAGCAGACCTATGATCAAATGTGTTTAAGTTGTAACCTTCTCATCTCTTATTCAGACATGGTGTATCTAGGACTGCTTTATGTAATGTGTGTTTCTTACTTTTAGGTAGTAAGAAGTAATTTGAGTGAGTTTTGTCTGCTATCTTTATAGGCACAGGAGTGGCTGTGTGGTAAGTAACATGCTTACCAACCAGATGATCCCACTATGTAGCACCTTGGGCAAGTGTCTTCTATTATAGCCTCAGGCTGACCAAAGCCTTGTGAGTGGATTTGTTAGATGGAAACTGAAAGAAGCCCATCATATATGTATGTATATGTTTGTGTGTCTGTTCTTTGTCCCACCCCACCATCGCTTGACAACCAATGCTGGTGTGTTTACATCCCCATAACTTAGTGGTTCGGCAAAAGAGACAGATAGAATAAGTACTAGGCTTACAAAGAATAAGTCCTGGGGTCGATTTGTTTGACTAAAGGTGGTGCTTCAGCATGGCCGCAGTCACATGTCTTAAACAAATAAAAGAATAGAAGAATACCTCTATCAGGTCAAGCAACCATCATATATATTCTCTTATTCTTTTACTTGTTCCAGTCATTTGACTGTGGCCATGCTGGAGCACCATCTTGAAGGGTTTAGTTCAGGGTTTCTCAACTATTTCTTGTCTATGAACCCCTTCGATTACTATTTTATTATGGTGGACCCCCATAGCCATTTGATGTTTAAAAACTAGTTTTATAGAAACTTCTTTCAAAATTCCTATTTTGTTTTTCACATATCAACTTGTGTAAGTTGAACTGTGTAAAATGTTAGAGAAAGAAACTTTGCTGTTTCTTGCAATACATACATTTAAAGCAAAATTTTTTCAGGGGCCCTTAAAATACAACCATGGGTCCCAATTTGCTATTTTGCTTGTTTGGACCCACAAAAATCTTATATGGACCCTGGTTGAGAACTACTGGTTTAGTTGAACAAATTGAGCCCAGGACTTTTTTCTTAAAGCCTAGTATTCTATCGGTCTCTTTGCCAAACTGTTAAGTTACAGGGATGTAAACAAACCAACAACGATTGTCAAATGGTGGTGGAAGACACACAGACACACACGTACACGCAAATATATATACATGCATACATATATACACATACAACAGGTTTCTTTCAGTTTTTATCTATCAAATCCGCTCACAAGGCTTTGGTCAGCTCAAGGCTATAGTAGAAAACACTTGCCCATGATGCCATGCTGTGGCACTAAACCCTGAACCATGTGGTGGGAAAGCAAGCTTCTTGTCACACAACCATGCTTGTGCCTATATATACGTAATATATATATATATATATATATATATATATATATATATATATATATATATATACATACATACACACACACACACACACACACACACATACATTTATATTGAACAGTGAGAATGTATGCTCAACACTGCATTGCTGGATAAATATTCTTTGTGTGAAGCATATATATAAATATACACACACACACACACACAGAGCATCTCAATAATGGGACACATTTTATTTGTAATTTACAAGGTTGTGGGTACTTACCAATTCTTGTTCCACTCTTAGTTACTTGCATTTAAAGTGTGTCCCTTCATTATGTGACTCTTTGTGTGTGTGTGTTTGTGTGCGTGTGTGTGTGTTTATATATGTATGTGTTTATATATGTGTATGTTGTATCTTCTGTGTACAAATAGATGTGTCAATGCTAATGTTAGATTTAGAGCACCACATAGCTTATCACAGTCCAGTCTGCTTCTTGTCTAGTGGTTAAGCAACTGCTATACTTAGTAGTATTACTAGTTATGATGACATACAGAGCAAATGTTATAGAAATTACAATAAACACAAGTTTATGTAGTTAGTCCCTACATATGTTTCACCATTGTGGTTGGTTTGGAACTCTGCATCAGATGTGCCAAGTGCAACTGAATGCTTAATCACAATGGATCATCAGATAAATGCAAATATAATTCTCTCTCTCTCTACTGATTTCCACAATCTACGCTTGTAGTTTCTTCACTGGACATGAATTATGAGTTCATTTAAGACCTTAGATTGAACCAAGTGTGAATGCACACACCCCCAAAGTGTTTTTCTTTTTTCAATTTATTATTTTGGCAGTTACAAGCAACAGTATTCCTTGTCATAATTACATATTCTGTTAAGATTAAAGAGCTTTGATCTACATTGAAGCATATAATTGGTTATTTAGATTTATCTTTGATATCTAACCTATCTAACAAAACTCTGAGTTCAACTACTATCATTTTTTTTTCTTTTTTCACTTAATGCAAAGCAAAGTGTTTTAGTGTCTTGATAAATATAGCTGCTATTTCTTAATCTTGATTGGTTTGCTTCCTCTCACTTATAATGTCATTGCACTCTGACTGAAACAAGAGCAACTATTTTTACAGTATTTAGCCTCAGGGGAATTGGACAGGATTGAGTTTCTGTTCTTTCTCTTTTTTGGTCAGGAATGTGATTATGATGATGATGTGATGCAATGTTAAAACAAAAACAATATTTTCTCAAGTCCACAAGGAGTAGTATAATTAATTAACTTGATCATAGTATATGGCTGGTACTTATTTTCATCATTATCAGTTTTATGTCCACTTTTCCACAGTATTGGTTAAACAGGAATGTTTGAGATTGCTTTGTAATTGGATGTCCTTTCTAAGGCTAAACCTTTTCGTTGTCTCATTACATGCAAGAATATGGTAGGCTTATCTAAAAACCAGGACACAAGGACATAGACATTATCAAGTCCAAACAGATGGACAGCTCACTGTTAATCAATCATTAAAATATTGGCCTACTGCTTAAAGGGTCAAAAGGTTGTACCCTGTTTCTAGTATTTATGCTCTCTTTGCTTACTTACAGTAGCTCAGTTCATCACCATCCTTGTTGAATACCCTGTTTCCCAAGCTGGCATGGGATGTATGACAGAAACCAACAAGCCAGAGGACGTCCCTGAGCAACATCTGCTCTGGCATGATTTTTTTTTACAGCTGGATGCTCTTCATGATTTCAAACACTTTACAAAATGTATCAATCTCTTTTTTTGGTGGCATCAGCAGTAGTGAAGTCACCAAGTACTCACAAGACAAGACCCCTCAACTGAGTGGGGTATAATATTGAAGAATGCAAAAGTATGATGGGACAGGACCAAGTGTCTTGCTGAAGAGTAGAATACATGGATTCCATATTCTGTTTTCTGTAGAGCATCAATAGTTGAAGCTGAAGTATCTATGGGCCCCAAACAGAAGGGCCAGTCATTGGAATGTAATCCTTGTTATATTAAGGATGTGCTTTCTCTTAGAGTTCCTTGGTGGTGGTAGAACCCAACAGTTAGACAGATTTTTGAATGTTGCCCAGGATTAAGTGGGAGGGGGTGTAACGACGTTTTCTTGATATAAATAGTATTTGTGTTTTCAGGCATGGCTGTGTGGTAAGACACTTGCTTCCCAACCACATAGGTTCTGGGATCAGTCCCTCTACATGGTACCCTGAACAACTGTCTTCTATAGTCTTAGGCTGACCAGTGCCTTTTGGGTGGATTTGGTTGATGGAAACTGAAAGATGCCCTCATATATGTGTGTGAGAATGCATTTGTCATTACATTTGTCTCTCAACATTTCACAACCAGTGTTTGTTTATATCCCTGTAACTTAGCAGTCGGCACACAAGACTGATAAAATATGTTCTAGTGTAAATTAGTTCGACTGAAATCCTTCAAAGTGTTTGCCCCAGTGCAGTTCAGTGACTGAAACAAGTAAAAGGTAACAGATAGTTCTGGATCCTTTTCATTTGATTAAAGCAGCAGATCATCACAGAGCTTATAAAGGAAGTCATCGTATATAATAAGCACTTCACAAGACTGGGCTGCAACTGTATTGTACACTTCATGTGGCACATTTTGTTTTATTGCTCAATATTTACAAATATATTACAAAGATCTGAATGTTTATATCTTTGATGTATTATCAAACTTTCATAATATTTTGCAGTCATAATTTTTATAAGTATCAAGTGGGCATGTGAGTGTATAAATTGGAATGTCAACATAGTTTTTAATTTTGTTTTGTTTTCGTTTGTTTGTTTGAAGTGAAAACAGTTTTTTCTTTTCTTTAAAGCGTCTGTTATGTTTGATCATGGTTGTTGGCGACTTCAATTACGCTAAAGACTTGTTTTATTCTCATGTTGCTTTCATTTATTTCTTGATTTATTTTATTGTTGCTGGAAATTTTGAATTTCTAAATTTTTTTTTTGGTTTCAGTTTAATTTTATTTTTAGCATGTAATTGTCACTTTTGAATGTATGATGAAACAAAAAGCAAATAAAAGGAAAACAACCCAGTTTTTAACATGGTTTAAGTCTCTCTCTCTCTCTTCATTGTTTCAATCTGATCCTTGTGTCCAATGGATGAGATTAGTGGAAGTTAATCTGGAAGTGGAGGTTAGTGTGTTTCAAGGGGGTGCTTCATTGAGAAGCTGTTCAAAGACTGAGCAAAATGTGTACAGGATTAAGGGAGCATTTGATACAGTCCAGGCAGTGTGAAGAGCCATAAAAATATGGTGACAATGTCTCTGAAATGCAACTCACCCCCTTAATCTCCGAGTTCAGCAGAGCATTCACTAAATTAACATTGAAATGTAATTGTCTTGCTAAAGGTTCAATGTTCAGTGAAATATCTGTGTTCGGGGCTCTTACTGTACAGAAGCAAATCCATGGGAAAACATGCATGATTGAACATGCAATCATGCATGCTGGCACGCAGTCTCGTGTTCTTATTCGCATACATATTCATCCACATGTACTTGGTGTGCGGATGTGTACTCACTTTCATGCTCTTTATCTTCTGTGTGAATTTACACTTTTTTCACTCTCTCTCACTATCCGACATTTTCTTTTGTTTTCCAGCTTTCCCCTTTCACTCTCTCTCTCTCATGCGGACATACTTTCTCTCCACTCTCTCTTTCTCTCCACTCTCTCTTTCTCTCCACTCTCTCTTTCTCTCCACTTTCTCTTTCTCTCCACTCTCTCTTTCTCTCCACTCTCTTTTTCATTTTCACATCCTTTCTGTTTTTGATGCATAAACTGTTTTTTTTTTTTTTCTATTTTATCTATGCACTCGTGTATGTCCTGTTTTGTGTTTTGTCGGCTCCCTCTTGTGTATGTGTTTTGGCTGTCTCATATTTGCACACTGTCTCATTCTCTCCCTCATTCCCTTCTGCATGTGCATATTGCAGCTTCATATCCAAATTGGAGGCCATTTTTTTTTCTATCGGGGCCACTGTTTGGAACCTTGTGAGATTAAATACCACACACACACACACACACACACACACACACACACACACACACACACACACACACACACACACACACACACACACACTATGTATTATATATATCTTGTATCTTCCATAGTCTGGCAACATATCTTAAGGACTATTTGTTTATCTTCCATTATTTAGCATTAAATAGATACTTGAAAAAAATTGCCATAAACCAACAGGTTTTTTTTTCTGTTTTAATCTAAAGAAATACATATTTTATTGAGAAGGTAAATGTTGTAGAGATACAGTAGCTTGTTGAGAGGTTTATAAAGTGTAATTAATTTGAAGGGTGATGTACTGAATGTCTTATGCAAATGTTTTTTTACATTGAAATTTTCCCCCCTTTGTTGGAGAAAATTAAAATAACCTAGCAGCAGAAAGGGGGAGATAGTTTTAAGAATTTAATTATTTTTCAGATTTTCGACTGAATTTATTTGCTTAGAGAAAGGACAGTCTGATCTGTGTAAACATGGGACAGCTATGACTTATGATACCGTCTTTTAAGCCTCGTCAGTATAGTACTGTCTAACCAAGTTTGATTTTGCTACCACTTGGTTCTGGGTTTTATGTCATTGTGCTGCACCTAAGGTAAGTGTGGAGGCGTGTGACTTAGTGGTTAGGGCATTGGACCCATGATCATAAGATTGTAGTTTCAATTCTTGGACTGGGTGATGTGTTGTGTTCTTGAGCAAAGCACATTATTTCATGTTGCTTCAATCCACTCACCTGGCAAAAATGAGTAATCCTGTGACAGACTGGTGTCCCGTCTAGGTGGGGAATGAATATGCCTTGGAAACAGGGAAACCGGCCCTAATGAGTCAGTATGACTCAAGAAGGACCTTTTTTTTTACCTTGGGAAAAGTGTCTTTTATTTTACCACTCGTCAAGCCAGTTGTGAATTTGGTAGATTGGAAACTGTGCTGAAGCTCATCATGTGTGTGTGTGTGTGTGTCTTTGTGTTTGTTTGTCTCTTTTCCACCACTTGACAACTGATGTTGTTTCGTTTACATCACTGTAACTTAGTGTTTCAGCAAAAGAGATTGATAGAATAAGTGCCAAACTTAAAAAAATAATAGGATTGATTTGTTTGAAACCCTCCAAAGCAGTGTCCCCTATATGACTGCAGTTTAAGTAAAGGATAAAAGATATACAAAATAGTTATGAATACCTTGAATGATAATAATAATAATAATAATAATAATAATAATCCTTTTTAATATAGACATAAGGTCTGAAATTTTGGGAGAGGGGGTGGCTAGTTGATTACAATGCTCCCAGGATGAAAGGCAAAGTCAATCTTGAAGGAATTTGAACTCAGAATGTAAAACTGGAAGTAATGCTGCTGAGCCTTTTGTTGAGCACAGGAATGATTCTGCCAGTTTCCACCTTAAATGATGATGATTTTTATAATAATAATAATAATAAGAGCACTCAGAGAGCACAAACCTCCACCAAAGCAACACCAACATCCTTGCAATGATTGGCTAGAGATGATTTTTAAAATGAGAATGTTTGAAATAAACTCAACTGCTCTTACAAACGAAAATACTAAAAATGAACCCGACTGCTCTCAAAAATTAAGTGAAAAAGCAGGAAAAATAATCCAGAATCCTTGTCCAGTACCAGATTGATCTGAAAATCTAATCATTTCGTGCCAGTCATGAAGCCAAACATCCTTGAAAGTTTCACCCAAATCCATCCAGCAATTCTTGAGATATCTTGTCCATAGACAAAGAAACAAACAGAACTGAAAACAATACCTCTGCCTTCATTGAGGCGGAGGTAATAATAATAATACTTTATTCACCACTCAGGGTTCACAAGAATGTTACAATTCAATACAATGTGGACTTGCATAGAAAAGCATGTAAAAAGTAGTAAAACAATATAAATTCTAACTGTGAATGGTTCTCTAAGAGAGGGAGACTTCCAGGTGTTGCTTGTAGAAACTCCACAAAACCACAAGTGTTCTGGCCACTTGGGCATGTACCCTTTCCACATCATCTTCCTTCAGTCTACAGGCATAAGCTTACAGTACACCTGTTCGTTTGGACCATTCTTCCTCCTTTCAATGAAATTGCTGGGAAGCAGCACTTACCCTCTCTACTCTCATTTTCCTTTCAAGTGAAACTTGAAAAATTTGACGAGGGCTTGAAAAAGTTGATGAGAAATGTATCTGTATTCAGCCCTTTTAGTCTGGTCTGCTACACAACCTCTTTTGCTAAGGCCACCAGACAAATGAAAACCACCTGCCTTCCACAGTGAAAGGAAGGAGGCATGACCATCTTCACTATGAACTTAGCTGATAGCCAGACCCATTCTACATGTGACAGCAAGTGTTTTGACACAAACTCACAAGTCAGCAATATTCTGCCACTGGATGAGATCATGCAAAATAGTTATAATAATGATATGCTCATCATATCTAAAAAGGGGAGCCTTACAAACCAACCGGGGAAGCTTCTTTGTGGTTGCTCAACCTGTTATAAATAGTCTATAAATCTCCCCTTCAAACCAAACTCTACCACCTTAAAAAAAAGGACACAAAGAGTAGTACAGTCTTTGATACTCATTAAAAAAAAAAACTAGAAAGATCTCAACTGGAACACTATTGGTCATTAGAGCTGCTGGATCAAGGCTGACCTAGTGCTAAACACTGACAGAGGAGCGTTGTTGTTTTTATGTTCTTTTACCTGTTTTAGAGTGTAAAAAGAAATAATGAAGAGTTAGAATATGGTGATTTGAACCAGGAATGTTTTAACAGCCAATGTAAGAAGAAGATTGGTTGTAGACCGAGTTTCTTTTGTTAAGTAACTGGTTTAATGAGTGGAAAATTATATAGTTGCTGGTTACTTTGCTCTGGATAGCTGATTACTGACCTTTGCTGATCTTTTCATACATTAACACACTTTTTTTTCATTCACACTGGACATTATCATACTCCTAAGTTGGAGGGGTGGAGTGGAAGCTTGAGAGTAAATTGGTTAGACTTGGCTCATTTTTCTTTTGTCATTCTTGTATTCTTTGATCTACCCAACTCTCATCTATTGTATAATAAACATTTTACTCTGAGCCAACGATGTAGCTTCTTGCTAGAAACAGCAGTCAAATCTCCCTCAAATTACTCCCTATCATTTTGAAATGTGAAATAAAATTCAAAATATTCCTGGGAATATAAACAAGGTGGAAGAGTTTTTATGGAATACTTTCGATCATAAGTTTGCTGGATGAGGGGCATTTAAACTGGCCATACCCAGTCCAAGTATTCTACTTGATCTATGTTCAAACTGGCCAGATTTGGCCACTCACACCCATGCCTACCCTATAATGTCATTCTAAAAAGTCAACAGTTACATCATCGAAATCTCACAGCTAGCAAATAATGCATGAATTAATTCAAAATAATATGAATAAATAAACATTCCATTTGAGTGTAACATTGAGTGCTAAAGGAACAAACAACCAATAAACAATTTACTCAGCTCTCTCCTGCTCACACATTTTGAGCAAAAAAAATATTTATCTGGATTTAGTCTTTTTAGTTGTAGTCCAGAAAGAGCCACCAAGAAAGTTACTATCAATCGACCAATTTTTCCTCTTTCTTTCTTATTTTTTGCTGTTTTATGTTAATTTCTTCCCCATACTGTTATGAGTGGGCTGATTTTCTTTAGAGCCATTTAAACTTCCAACTTGTTGTTTATCCCGGTCAGCTCTGTTCAAACGACATGGTATTCTTTGCAGATCTATTGTTCCTAGTTGAGAACCGCACAGTATCCTCTGAATTAAACAACATACATGATAGAGCTGTCCTTACTCTTAATTTCTGTGTTAATTGGTGAGCTCTGCTACAGAACACCAAGGCAGTGGTAAGGGAAGGCTAATATTTTTAGATATATTCACTGGACAGTAGAGCCAGCCTATCGCGTGATATGTCTTTGAACAGTTTTTGTGTGGTGTGAATGTGTGTGTGTCTGTCTGCTTTGCTGTAGCTATCTATCTTGGTCTGTGTATGTCTCAGCCTGTATGTCTGGTTGTCCATGTGTGTGCTAGTCTGCTTGTCTGTCTGTTCATTTATGCACTGATGTCTGTCTCGGTCCATGCATGTGTATGTGTGTTTGTCTCAGTTAATGTGTATGATTGTGTCTGTCTGTGCACTTGTATGCTGGAGTTCACACATACACATTTGCATGTGCACTTGCATCTGTACATGTATCTGCATGCAAGTCTGGGTGCCATATATGGATATGGGTGTATTTACACGTGTGCACATGTGTGTATGCATGTGTGTGTGTGTGTGTGTCTGTGTGTGCACGCCAGTGCTAATAGCTGACTATGTTCCTTTCTACCAGTGGATGCATATTTCTAGCTTAGCTTATCTAAATGTGTGTGTGTGTTTGTATATATATAAGTATGTGCATGTGTAAATTTGATCTTGTCATCAGTAGGTCTTTCTGTCAGCTTTCTCCACTCCTCAGATGAACTTTTGTAATCTTTTCAACTGTGTGTGTGTGTGTGTGTATTTTAGTTATAGTACAACATTAAACACTCCCATTTCAAAAAAAAAAAAAACATTTTTGTGTCTACATGTGTAAATCTGCATATGTATGCACACACACACATATATTGTGTGCATATTATGTGTTTATATATATATATGAGAGAGGAGGAGATGTGCAAATATATATATATATATATATATGGAAGGAGAAAGAGAAAGATGCAAATATACATATATATCTAATATAAATAATTTTCTTAAGGTTTTCATGTCATTTTAAATGCAAGTTGATAAACCGTGTCACTTAAGCAGTGTATCATCCAAAACATCCCCACATGGGTTTCAGAACTTGGTCTTTCAACAATGCCTCCATTTCTACACAATACGTAAGATCTGAATTTCATTGCCTAACTCTAGAATCTATTTTCGGTGATGTTTTTATTTTCTTGTTTGTATTTTTTTGTTTTCATATTTATTGATAACTTTAGCAGCACAGCTTCCATTTAAAAATGACTTGAGGCGGCAAAACACATTACTTTGTTATGAGTTAATTGTCTTGATAGCTTCCATGTTGGATTGCATTTAGTGTAACTTTAGCCGAGGATGTCTTTAATAACAGCCTAATTAAGTCTCGGCATCTTTCTAAAGGTTTTTCACTGTAATGCTAGCTGCCTGTGAATCCGATCACAAAGAGTTCAGTTACCACTGTAACCAGCTTCCATATCCCTACCACCTTCAGGCAGTTGCATCCTGTTTCTCTTTCATACACTTACATATACACATAAAATAAGATACACACAAACATACGCAAAACAGTGGAATTTATATTTGGTTAAAATGATTAAGAGAGTGAGTAAGAAGAATAAAGTAAAACTTCAAAGGAAAGGCATTGACTTTTGGGGTGATTCCATGAACTAAAGGCAAAGTGAAAGGTTAAGTCTTGTGTGATGAGATTGAAGGAGGTCACACTTGTGTGTGTGTAGGTGGGGTAAGTGTGTGGGTAGGATGGTGGGATATGTAAAGGTGTCATGCTTGTGTTGGTATATTTAAGACTGTCATATGTGTATATTAAAATGATTAAGAAACCATGCTTGTGTAAGGAAAGTTTAAATGATTTGTGATTATGAGAGTTAAGGAGATCCTCTATGGTGAAACTGGGTGTAGAAAATTGAAAGAATTATTTCATCTCAAGAGTTCTTTGTTTCTGTCAAGCTAATGAAGGAGAATAAGGCTGCTACAGGTAGCAGCTGGACCTTCCCCCAACTCAGAAGATTTTTAAAGATTAGTATACATAGGGTTGGATGGACATTACCTTAAAAAAAAGAAAAAGTAAGTTTAAAATGGCTGAAATGTCTTTAACCACTGATCTATTGGATAAAGGATTTCCTGAACTACAGTGACCAATAATAGACTTGTATGGGTTAGCTATGTCTACTAAGTTACATTGATGACAACATTAATGGTAAAGACGATATCGTGTAAACAAGAGCAGATATGATTCTTTCAGCTTTCTGATTGGTTGCGCAAAGGAAATCATTGTCTTCACTGATTATCAATCTGCGAACATGAATACCGGAAGTCATCTCCTTACTTCTTTATTGTCTGGTTATTTAGCCACAGGTCAGATTTGACAAATTAGATGTTTGATCAACCCTCTTCCAATCAAACCATTTCTTCTTTTCTTTAGGTACAGTATATTTAGGGCTATATTATTCAGTGTGTTCTTCTAGTTTTAATATAACGGGATTTGAAGGAGTATTGGGACCACAATACAGTGTGATCAGTACTCTCAGTAAAACGGTAAGTGTTAGGAAAGTCATTCAGTTGTAGAAACCATGTAAAAAAAAAAAAATGGAACCTTTTCCTTCTTTTTTTTTTTTTTAAAGGTTTCTACAACCATGAGATATACTCTCTCACACATAGTCGGGAGGCTGTAGCTATAAAACTTGTGATGACCTGTTTAACTTATGCTAGCATTGGGAAGTAAACATCAAATGATGATAAAATTGATGTATCTCTCCGGTTATTCCTCTTTTAAACTAATCCCTCTCAGTTTTCCATTTTGAGCGAGTGGCTGGATCCAATATATTAATGGTATTTAACTTATCAATGCGAGATGAATTTCAACTTGTTAAAGTACTGAGTGCCATAATTGACCAAATTACTCACTATTAATGACTGATATATCAAATGTCAACCCTTTGCTTGTCCAAAACATTTTCATAAAGTTTGTACTGAACATTCATGCTTGTTTTCCGACTTTTAGTTAGCCCGTTTCATATGTTCTGAGTAGTACAAAAATTTCCTTAGTCCCAAATTACTTTGCTGGTTGAAAGAAATTGGGAATATGTTCATATATGATGCACGAACACTAGAGAAATATGTCTTGGGCATCATGTGATATGCAGGACAGGCAAAGGGTTAAATCTTTACTGAGACTGTATTGTATATCTAGCAGAGATAAAACTCACAATAATCCAGTTTATCATGATGAGAACAGGCACCACAGTTGGTTCAGTTCATGATTGCTTAATCGATGAAGGTTTTATAAATTGAGATAGTTAGGCTGAAGTCCTTCTTGGACAACAACTGTTATAGATTGTGGTCTATAGGAAAAGTATGTTTCAACTTAGTGCCATAAGGATTGTTATAAACTGCAGAGTACCATGATACTTCCTTCTACTAACAGTCTGTGAGAAAAGAAATTAGATAACAATAATAAGAATGGTTTCAAATTTTGGCACATGGCTATCAATTTTAAGGGGAGTGGGTTAATTGATACCATTGACCACATTACTTGACTGGTGCTTATTTTATTGACCCTAGAGGGATGGAAAGTAAATTTGACCCTGGTTGAATTTGATCAATAATTGTAAAGAGCTGGAAGAAATTCTGCGTAGGAACCCCCCCCCCCCAATCTTTTAGGGATTCCGCCAGCTTATTTGTTGCCTTTGGTAATTTACTAATATAGACAAGGCCAGCACTTATGAGAGTAGATTTCTAGTTAATCCCATCGACCCCAGTACATGGCTGGTATTTTATTTTATTGGTCCTTAAAGGATGACAGGCAAAATTGATGGTTTGGGATTTTAACGTAGAATGTAGAGAGCCAAAATAAATACCACAAGGATTTTTGCCCAAAGCTGTTATGATTCTGCCTAGCTATAATAATAATCCTTTCTACTAAAGGCACAAGGCCTGAAATTTGGGGATAGGGGACTAGCCGATTACATCAATCCCAGTGTTCCACTGGTACATAATTTATCGACCCTGAAAGGATGAAAGGCAAAGTTGACCTCGGCGGAATTTGAACTCAGAATATAAAGACAGACAAAATACCGCTAAGCATTTTACTTGGCATGCTAACGGTTCTGTCACCTTGTCATATTAATAATGATAATAATCCTTTCTACTTTAAGCACAAGGCCTGAAAATTTTGGGGAAGGAGCTAGTCGATTAGATCAACCCCAGTACTCAACTGGTACTTAATTTATTAACCTCAAAAGGATGAAAGGCAAAGTCGACCTCAGCAGAATTTGAACTCAGAACGCAAAGATGGATGACATACTGCGAAGCATTTTGCCCAGTGTGGTAATGATTTTGCCAGCTTGTCACCTTAATAATAATAATGATAATAATAATAATAATATTAATAATAATAATAATACCTAATATAGGTATTCTTTAGTAAAAGAATTATAAAATGAATTTTGTGTTTTACTTTAACTTGTTTCAGTCATTGGACTGCAGCCATGCTGGCGCACCACCTGGATGGGTTTATTCAAGCAAATTGACCCCAATACTTATTTTTAAGATTAGTACTTATCTTATTGGTATCCTATGCTGAACCACTCAAGATACAGGGTCATAAACAGACCGACACTGGTTGTCAAATGGTGTAGGATACACACACACATACACACACACACAATTACTTTCAATCAAATTCACTCCCAGGGCATTGGTTGGCCCAGAGCTTATAACAGAAACACTCAAGGTGCTGCTCAGTTGAATTGAACCCAAAACCACTTGATTGCAAAGCAAGCTTCTTAACTACACAGCCATTTATTCACCAATATTTGGTTAAGTTTGCACCACTATAGAGAGAATAGAACTCTGATGAGCTTCTCTCTTTGACTGCGAGGAAGGAAGAAATTTTTTCTAGGACCAAAGGACAGTCCCAAAATGTCAGGTTTCTATTTCCAACCACACTGATTTCTCTAAACTCACAAACTTCACTACTTAACACATATGGTTACATGTGTGAATTATCAAGTTGCAGATCGCTCTTCAACAATAGCACTGGGATAAGTAAAATAGATTCTAGATTGTAGGGTAGATATAATTGTTCTCGGTCTGCTTGCTAAATTCTACTAATATCTACTGTTGGCTACTACAACACTGTTTATTCAACTACAACTGATCACTAACCGGTCATTTACTAGGTATTTTTAGTCATTGAGCCAATATACATTTTGCTTAAAACTACTTGTGGGGGGGGGTAGGCGGGGGGGAGATGGTGTGTTCCCTATTTCCTGCAACTATTCAACTTTACTGTGTATGTTTGTACTTATAATTAATTAGCAGTTTCCCACCTCCAGTCTCCTGTCCACTGCTACATATTCTGATTTTGTTCCAAGGTGCAACACTGCCAACCTTCTATTTCTTCCTCTCTCTCTTTTCTCTCACACCCACACATACATACACTCCTACACACACACACACACACACCCTCTCCGTTCTCTCCATATTCTAACATAGTAATTAGGTGTCAACTGGGACCATTGAAAAGTCTTGTACTCAATGAATTTCACATTGTTACCATTCTCAATGGGAAGGGAAAGGGAGTAGTTCTGGCGACCATTTCAAGACAAAATCGTAATAATTACTGCTAGCAGGAAAGCTTTCTTGTAACAATGTCTGGTGGTGGTGGTTGGAGATGATTGCTAGTAAGTGGTGGTGGCATGGCTAATAGTTGTGGTGGTGGTGGTGGTGGTGGTGGTGGGAGGCATGCTCTTTGGAAGATTACCCTCTTCTACTGCTAATATTAATTTCATTTGCTAATTTGACATTTATTATTAGAAATGGTAAAGTACTACAGAAAATAAATGCCTTGCTGGATTTAGTTAAATGGGAGTTCAAGCTCTACTCAGGGTTGTCTATCATTTTGGGGATTTATTGAATTATGTTCTTGTCATATATATTTTGTCCTTTACTGGTTTCAGTCATTGGGCTGTGACCATGCTGGGGCACCACCTTGAAGTCAATCCCGGTACTTGTGTTTAAGTCTCGTATATATTCTAGTGATCTCTTTGAACCATTGTTACAGGATGTAAACAAACTAACACTGATTATCAACCAATGGTGAAGATATGCACACACAATATATGTCCACAAACACACACACACACACACACACACAAATACATACACGCACACACATACATACACACACAGCAGACTTACATGTATTGTCTGTCTACCAAATTTACAAGGCATTGGTGTTCCCAGAGCTTTTGTAGAAGACACTCGAGGTGCTGTGCAGGGAGATTGAACCTGAAACCAATAGGTGGCAAAGTGAGCTTCTTAACCACACAACCATGCTTATTTATTCAACTTGTGTTTCTCATAGGGTGTCATGGCAGAGGGACTTGAGAAATAGGGCTGGCAGATTGCTAGGGTTAATGAAATTAATGTGATTTTAATTTATTTAACCCTCTTGTGATCATATTTTTGTTAATACTTTGTGTTTCTTTCAATTAATTTTGAATATAACACAAAATTTAGTAAAATAACTTATCATGAAGCTGGTGTTAAGAACATAAATTGTGACTAAAGTTTGGTGGAAGATTTTAATTCGAAACTTATGAAAACAAGACATTTGTTCTACAGAGCCAGAGGTGGTTTCTGGCGGTTTAGTATTGAAAGGGTTAAAGCCATCTTTTAAAACTTTTTGTCCAAACACCATGAAGAAAGAAGGTGAAATATCATCACTTAACATCTGCTTTCCATGCTAGCATGGATTGGATGGTTTGATTGAAAACTGGAGAGTTGCACTAGGTTTCCCCTACATACACACACAGGAAGTGCAGGTGGTACTTACTCTGAACTTTTCTTCTCAATCTGTTGCAATGTCACAGACCGTTCCACATCATTAGTAGCTATATTTCAGGATCATGACCATTTCATTCCTTAGCCTGTATGTTTCACCTGAGCAAGTTAGCAGGGACTGAATTAATCTTCCCTTGCAGAAGGGTTGGATGTAAACTATTAATAAAGATAGGGAGAAGAGGGGAAGATTTCTTTCTTTTTTTTTTTTTTTTTTGGTGGGGCTGCTGATAGCTAGTATTTGTCATTTTGAGAACCTCCAGGTTAAAAACATTCCCCTACAAATTTATAATGTTGTACCAATGTAAAAAATATTTAGTATTGCAATAAGGTTGTTTAGATGTTAAAAATGGTAGAATGAGGGACAGAATGCATTGTAATAAGAATCGTTAGCATAGTAGGCAAAATGCTTTGCAGCATTTCATCTGTCTTCACGTTCTGAGCTAAAATTCTGCTGAGGCCAGTTTTGTCTTTCATCCTTCTGGGGTTGATAAAATAAGTACCAGTTGAACACTTGGGGTGATGTAATTGACATGCCCCTCCCCCAAAATTACTGACCTTGTACCAAAATTTGAAACCAATATTTTATTACATCCTGTTGTGAGTTGAAATCCTTTGGTGGACGATTTTGCCTTTCATCTTTCTGGAATTAAAATAAATACTAGTCAAAAACTAGGAGCAATATAATTGATTATACCCCTTGTTTTCAAATTTTTGTCTTTGTGCTTATGGTTCAGAAGCGTTATTATATCTATGGCAAGGACAGATGAATGGCAGAATCATTAGAACATCGGACAAGATGCCTAGTAGGAATTGTTCCAGTACTTTGTGTTCTGAGTTCAAATCTGGCTGCAGTCAACTTTCATATTTTCGTCTCTCTGGGACTGATAAAGAGCCAATCAAGTGCTGAGATCAATCTTATTGATAGCCCTTCTTCAAAAATTTTTGGCCTTAGATTAGATGATTTGTGATACTTTATAAAGTTACTTTACATTTGAATGCAAATTTTACCAGAGTTGATTTTTGCTTTTTTATCCTTTGAGACAACATCAACTGCTCCTGGCGCGCGCGCGCGCACACACACACACACACACACACACACACACACACACACACACACACACAGCTTCTACATAGTCTCCATCTGCCCAATTTACTCACAATCCATTGGTTGACTTAGACCTATACTAGAAGACACATTCCCAAGGTGCCACAAAATGGAACCAAACTCAAAACCATGGGGTTGAAAAGGTGAGCTTTCTAACCATACAGCCATGACTGTGCCTATGTAAGAATTCTTCACAGTAATTAAGATAAGGAAATAAAAGTGTAAAAGATATCAAATAGTTTATATTATCAGGTTTTCTGCTCTAGGTTTCATTGCTTCAAGTCTTGCCAAAGTGTTTTCATGTGCCTATATAAATATATATAAAACAATTGCAGTGTAGTAGAAGATACATATTAGCCATTCAAAAACATACAAAATCTTCACAAAATGGTGACACTAAATATTAATGAAGTTATATTTTTTGTGTTTTGAATAGCTAAAATATGTTGTCCATGCTGTAATTATTTTAGTTTCAACTTATGGTCCCAGATCAAATTGCCACGCAAATACATCTTTGAAAAAATATATATATACTCCCAGTAAAATATAGTAATTTAACACTTTAGCATTGTCAAATGTATTACTTATATATTCACGTTTTATAAAATTAACCCTGTATTATCACATAAGTTTGAGATTTCAAAGATTTAATTGTTTAATTTTAGAATGACATTGCAGGGTTGGTGTGAAAGGCTGAATCTGGCCATTTTGAATATAAAACAGGCAGAATATTCGGACCAGTTTAAATGCTAAAGGGAGAAGGCCTCCATATAATAGCTTGATCTGCTTGAAATAATAGCTGCCAAATTTCCTTCAGTTCAGAGCTTTTCATTTCATTGTTAAAAAAAAGGTGGTGAGATCTATATTAGAGTATGTAGTCCTAGACAGATTCTGTTCTCTCTGAATAAAGGATTGATGGTGACGATCACAATGGGAACATCTTTTAATCATGAACCTGCTGAATAAAGAGTGATATGGAGTTAAAAAAACAAAAAAAAAAAAAACAACTGTATTGCTGAAATTGGTGTGCAAGACAAAAAAAAAAAAGAAGAATACAGAACCCTAAAATAACAGAAAGAAAAAGAAAATTGTTTGAAATATTGAAACTGAAGTGGTGGCTAGATAGCTGGGGCTGGGGGAATGGGCTCTCTAGCCTGGAACAGCTAGTCAGGTGCAGGAACTGTCACCTGGCTCTGTAGTGAGGGAGAGGAGAGATAAATAAGGGCTGGCTGTCGCTTGGTGTGTTAGGGTAGGGTATGCTGCTACATGACAGAATTATGAATGAATATCTTTCACAAGATGAAGAAGCTTGAAAAGAAATAAGATTGTGGCTGCTCTTTTCATTTTGTGAAATTAGAGGCATTGTAGGATAGTCATGTTTCAGTTCAAATGTTTTTGATTCCTTGAGGTCATTGTTTTAGAAATCCTTTCATTTCCTTCAGGTCTTTTGTTTTGCTAAAATATCAAGGCTCTTATTTCAATTTTATTCTGTTTGATATATATATATATATGTGTGTGTGTGTGTGTATGAGAGAGAGAGAGATAATGTAACTTTTTCAATGTCTTGGCAGGAAGAATTCTTGGCTTTGAGCTAAACAGTGTGTGTGATGTATATGTACTGTGTTTCGTGTTTATGCGTGCATTTTATGTGTGTATTTGTGTAAATGTTTTATAATTCTGTTCTGTGTGATTTGTTCATTTTTCAGATATGTCTGATGAAAACAGTTTGCTTGTTTGTAATATACTAATGTATTGTTTGATATTTTTTTAGCCTTAGGTCAACCCTCAGTGATTAGACATTTGATCAAAGGCATTTCAGCCTGGACCACCTCATCTTTGAGTATTTCTAGGACTGCTTTGTTTAATGTCGCTTTCTCGTTTTAAGACAGTATGTGATGATGGGATTTAACTTCTATTTTTAGCAGTGCAAATTACTACATAATGACTCTAACAGTGATGTGGAATGGTAATGAAGCTGTTTATTCTTTTTTACACTTCTTTTATTATCTGCAATATGGATTCAAAGCAATGTTGCTGCTCTATTTTATATTCCATTGCTGGGGTAGTTTCTTGGGTTTCTGTCTCAATTGTATGGCATTTGACCATTTAAGATGGTTGATGCTTATTCTGGCATTAGACTGTACCTCCTCTTCAATTTTTACCTAGCAAGACCTGGCTATAAAGGACTGAACAGCTCTGCAGTTATTCAACCTACTCAAACCCAACCTTGTTGAAAGGACAGTAGGATTGAAAACCTTTAATCAAATAACTGCTCATTAAAAGGAAAGTTTGTCTGTAGATCATCCTCATCATTAATTTAAGGCTCACATTTTCATGCTTGTATGGGCCAGAGGGAGCTTATTGAAGCAGATTTTCTATGGTAGGATGCTGTTCCTGTCGCCAACCCTCTCCTGTTTCCAGGTGAAGTAATATTTCTCCATGGCCAGACATGATTTTTAGCAAAATATTGAAAATGAATGACACTGCTTATATGACAGTGATTCTCATTTACAATTATTACTCAATGTCAACACAAAGAAACACACACACATATTTTGTTCAGCATGCTAACAATTCTGCCAGTTTGCTTGTAATAATAATAATAATAATAATAATAATCCTTTCTATTAAAGGTACAAGACCTGCAATTTTGGGGTTGTTCAACTGGTACTTATCTTATTGATAGACGAAATGCTGCTAAGCATCTTGCCTGGTGTGCTAACAATTCTGCCAGCTTACCACCTTAATAATAATAATAATAATTATAATTATAATAATGATTACCCCCTGGTGTTGTGCTCTTGGAATGTTCCTCAGATATATTCATTTTTTTTTCTACTTTTTTTTTACTTGTTTCAGTCATTGGACAGTGGCCATACTGGGGTAATCCCTTGATGGGTTTGGTTGAACAAATCAATCCCAGTGCATATTTTTTTAAGTCTGGCACTTATTCTCTTGGTGTTTTTTGCCAAACTGCTAAGTTACAGGGATATAAGCAAACTAACAACTGTTGTCAAGCAGTGGTGGACACACACATACATACACACATGATGGGCTTCTACCCTGAGAGGACTTGCCCAAGGCACCATGCAAAGCAAACTTCTTAACCACACACACACACACACACACACACACACATTCTTCTTTCTCTCTCGCATTGTCACTGAAACTTATATATTGAGTTCTTGTAAATTTGGTAAATGATGAGTTTGAATTTGATTTGGATTTTTCGTGTTTATGTGGACCTAAGATTTAGACAATTAAAATAATAAATAGTAGAGTGCAAGGAGGTATAAGGAGGCTTGTTTTTTTTGTTTTTTTTGTAATGGTTTTATAGATATAATAGTTTTAAAAATTCATGGATATAAAAGTATAGAAGCAGATATAAAAGTAGTCGAATAGACAGATACAGCTTGATCAATAGACTGATGGATAAATAGACAGGCAGGTGCTTAGATAGATAGATAGATAGATAGATAGATAGATAGATAGATAGATAAATAGATAGATAGATAGATAGGTAGATATGCAGATAGATATGCAGATGCATAGATAGGTAGATAGATCAGTTGGTAGATATTAATAATTAAACAGTTTAGATTCAATATATCCATATACTAGAACTTATGGCCAGGAAAAAGCAAATCTTAACCTTGACTAGAATTTTACTGAATCACCATGTGTGTTGGATATAGCATAGAATATTTAGTTGATTTTTCTCTACTAACTGCTCTCTCTCTCTCTCTTTCTCTAATTAGTTTCCCCCCTCCCCTGAGAGCAATTACTCTCAATTTCATTCATACATACAATTTCATGAAATGTTTAGGTTAATGATGGTGGTGGTGGGTTTTACAAAAACGTGTGTGGATGAATAAAGCAGTCATATAAAAACCAGGTATAGGTCAGGAACATTATACAAAGAGGACCCTTTTAAAATTCTACATACAAATAAGGACATGATATAATTAAATAACTATAACGGTGGTTCTCTCACAAATACCAGGCCCTGAAATTTTTTGCCCCTTTCCCTCTTTTTTTTTATTATTAGAATGACAAAATACTTTGCATTCATGCAATTCTTCTTTTCTTTGCTGTGGTCTTGGACAAGTTTGAAAGTTTAAACTCCTCTTAATTTTATTAGATATAGCAATTTAATCTGTCCCCTTTTTAATTCTCACAGTCCCCTCCTTTAGATGGTGGTGGGGGAGAGGGTTGGTTTCCCATCCCTATGCCTATGAGAAACTTTGTTCTGTAAAGAAAATATAACTAGAACAAATTATAATAATGATATTTAAATCTGACATAAAATTGTTTCACATGGCTGAATAATAATCCTTACTTTCTTGATTGTTACTTATTTTATTGGGATACGAACTCAGAATATGTAAATCATCATCATCATGATCCTTTAACATCAGTTTTCCACACTGGCATGGGTTGGATGGGTTGACCAGAGCTGGCAAGCCGGAGAGCTACACCAGGCTCCAGTCTGATTTCACTTGGTTTCTATGGCTGGATGCCCTTCCTAACACCACCCACTTTACAATATGATGTACTGGGTACTTTTTACATGGCACCAGCATGAGCACTACTGTGTGACACTGGCATGTGTGCTCTTTATGTGGCACCAGCACAGAACTCTTGCAGGTCAATCTTCTTCACTAGCAAAAGCCAGTTTGGGGGGGGGGGGCACTGGCGTTGATCACGCTTGGATGGTGCTTTTCACATACCACCGGGCATAGGGAGTCAAATGATTTTTGTTTTCTGCAGGGTAGCAAATAAAGGGGACATTACAAGGATAATTTACAATTTGTGTTTGTTGGTGGTGGGAGGTTACATTAAAGATGAGAAGGAAAGAGAAAGGAAGGTGAAATGAGATAAAAGCATACATAGTATACAAAATATGTGAACACCTGAATGATGCAGCCCTCCTGATACAGGAAATCCTCTAACTAGGGCAAATTAAAAGAAACACACATCCAGAATCATCCTGCCCACCAAGGACACAAACCTTTACCCAGCTGTTGTTCTCCAATCTACAAGTGCATATTTAAAACATATTCATTCACCTTAAGTATTTTTGTCACAGTCACCATCCTTTTACTGGAAGGTAGCTCCTTTCTCTTTACCCTCACTTACCTTTCCAACTGGAACTTTAAAATGTTGATGAGGAGTTGACCAAAAAGGAAGGTGTTTTTCCTCAATCCTTTTCACCACACAACCTTTTTTTGCCATAGCCACTAGACAAAGGAACACTGCATGCCCTGCTTTGTTACAGGTGGGCTGTGAGGACAATCCTGATGATGGACTTGGCCAATTGTTGGATTTGTCTTACAAATGGCAACAACTGTTCCACATAACTCCACGAGTTAGCAATGACTTCTAATAGTCGGACAATACCACCAATTTTGTGTGAGTGAGCAGTTGATTAAATCAACTAGTTTTTTGACTGATATTTTATCAATGTTAGAAGGACGAAGAAAGTACACTGATGGGATTTGAAGACAGAATTTAAAAGAAATTCTCTAAATAATAGCAGAAAGTATTCAGTTCAAAAGTCTGATTCTTTGATTTCATTACTCTTATAATAATAATGTATACAGATTTGTTTATTTTCTTACATGGGCATGGAGATTTTTATGGAGGAACTGGGAAATAGAGAAGGTTATTCTTTATTGATATGATTTTCTGCTGCTAAATGGTTTGATCTTAAGGACATTGGATAATGTAATCCAAAATGTTTGCAGAAAGAAACAGGATGGTCATGGCTAGAATTCCTTTACTCATAGACCTGTTGGCTCAGGGTTGACCTATGGTTGAACAATTGGAGGCACATGGTTTAGTGGTTAGTGTTGGACAAATGATTGTAAGATAGTGGTTTTGATTCCTGGACTGGGCGACGTGTTGTGTTTTTGAGCAAAACTCTTCATTTCACATTGCTCCAGTCCACTCAGCTGGTAAAAATGAGTAACGCTACGATGGACTGGCGTCCCATCCAGGTGGAAAATTTATACGCCATGGTAACCGGGAAACCAGCCCTTATGAGTCGGCATGACTTGAAAAGTTACCTTTCACTTTTCTGTAATTAAACAATAAAAGCTGCAGTGGAAGCAGCAACAATAATCGTTACACAAACGTGGCACTGTACGGTTACTTAATCAGCTAGAAGTAGCAGCCAGATTACTTTTAAATCAAAAGGAAAGGATACATTGGATAATTTCCAAGATTTATTTCCTACATGTCATGCAACCATGTAGAGATGCCCTCGTGATTTCTTTGTCGGGTGCTAGGTTTACATTTATTGGAGAATAAGCTTTAAGATTCTGTTATTGTTGATACTCTTTACTCTTTTATTCTTTTACTTGTTTCAGTCATTTGACTGTGGCAATGCTGGAGCACTGCCTTTAGTCGAACAAATCAACCCCAGGACTTATTCTTTGTAAGCCTAGTACTTATTCTGTCGGTCTCTTTTGCCAAACCACTAAATTATGGGGATGTAAACACACCAACATTGGTTGTCAAGCGATGAGGGCGGGGCAAACACAGATACACAAACATATACACACGCGCACACACACACACACACACACACACACACATATATATATACGACAGGCTTTTTTTCAGTTTCTATCTACTAGATCCTCTCACAAGGCTTTGGCCAACCCCAGGCTATGGTAGAAGACACTTGCCCAAGGTGCCACGCAGTGGGACTGAACCCGGAACTATGTGGTTGGGAAGCAAGTTACTTACCACACAACCACGGGTATTTTGCAGAACATTAGGCTATTATTTCTAGCAGTTCTAGAGGCCCCTTAGTAAATAGGTATGTGTGTGTGAGCACTGCAGGAGTGGTTGAAAGGTGTATTGGGGATATCATGTGTGTGTGTGTTGTAATGTATAGGTGTGCTGTTCTAACATAACAGTTTATAGGTGGGTGGTACAACAGTGTGTAGGTGTATACATAGCCTCACCTACCTACCTTCCCTACCTGCCTACCTACCCCCTATCCTTACCTTCCCCCCAACTTGAGTCTACAGTTGACTTTCATTCAGTTTTGTTGTTGTGTCTACCCTCAACTACAGGATACTGGCTCCCATTAATCCTTTCTTCTTCTACTTAAAATGGGGGTTGAAGGGGTGGATGGATTCTAAAGCTCCCTCCCTAACCCTCTCCCTCCCTCCCTCTCTCTCTCTCTCCAGCATACAAGCAAGGAGCAGAGGTGGAGGGAAGACAACTCCCTAGTCTCTCTGCCCTTTCTCTTTTCCTCCCCCTCCCCCTCCATCGTAATTGCTATAGTATTGTGTGTTTGTGTTAAGTCAATATAGGGAGTTTAGTTGAGATGGTTGTGAAGGAGACTCCTGATGCTAGCTGGGGGTGTGTGTGTGATAAAGAGTTAGAGAGGGAATTGAAAAAAAAAGAAATGGCGAAGGGGGAGGTACCCCCCCCCCCCGTAACTCTGCCTGCATATCAGACCTCTACCTCCCACCTTGTTCTCAGCTATTGCCAGAACTACTAACACTGCTACTACCACCACCACCACCACCACTTAATTACTAGTAGTATGATAATTACTATTACAACCACAGTTGTTACTACTATCATAATCCATACTACTACTACCATTATTATTGTCAGCTTCATCTCCTATAACTACCACCCCCACAACAACTATTACTACTACTACTACTACTACTACACTATAACTACTACCACAACTGATACTACCACCCATGTGTGCTGTCACCTTCAGTCCTCACCATGATTGTTACCTTTCTTTCACAATCTTTTCTGATATTTTATTTTCCCTTTCATCTTCCTGCCCCACCAGAGGGGTTGTGGGGCAGGGGGGGTTTCAATACTACTGCTACTACTACTACATTATGGTTGTGATAGTAGTTGTCCCCCCCCCCGGGTAGATGGGTGGGTGATGGTTGTTCCCCACCCACCCACCCAACCCTGTATCCACCTCTACCTCCCACCTCCATCTCTGTCTTCTCTCTTTTCTGTCTCTGGGTTCCCCCCTCCGTTTTTTCTTTTCTTTTTCTCACATTTCTCTCTCCCTTCCACCAACCCCCCTCCAACACCACCATTCCCAGCCACTGATCTACCATCTTTAGCTGTCTTCTAGACCCTCACTTCTCACCCCCCACCATCCTTCTTCTGTCCCTGCTATCAATGCCCCTCACCCACTCACAGCAACACCTCCCCCTCTTGTGTTTGGGACTCCATTAAATGTATCCTCATATATAAATGTGTGTGTGTGTGTGTGTGTGTGTGTGTGTGTGTGTGTGTGTGTATTATCAGCATACAGGTAAAATACTGAACCAAGAGGGTGTGCTTGTCTTTTCTTGATAACTCATATTGAAAAGGAGGAAGATGGCATATGTGATGTGTGTGTGTGTGTGTGTGTGTGTTTGTGTAGACTAAGGTTTGTCTCTCTGTGTGCTTGCTCTAACTGTGTATGCACTAAAGTTTGTCTCTGATAAAAGTCTGTGTGAGTGCACGTTAAATAAGCTGCGTAAATACACACGTTAAAGTGTGTATGTATGCCATGCTTCTAGGTGGGTTTCTGGAGTTGTGGCTGTAGATATGGAAGGGAGGTGTGGACTGGTTTTTAGTGCATGGAGAGTTAAGTGGTTGAGCTGATGGATGGATGGATGGATTTGTGTGGGAAGTTAATGTTTGGGATATATGGTGCAGACTCCAGCTGGAGTTAGTGTGTATGTATATGTGAAGGTGCTCTCTTTCTGTATTCCACACACACACACACACAAATCTCACTCATGGTCTCACCTCAGCCACCCCCTCCTCCATATGTGTTTGTGTGTATGTTTGAAGATCAATTGATTTTACATGAGAAAAACCTAAGACTTTGTTCACCTTGTGGCTACCCTGAGTTTTCTATTTTTATTCTTAGTTACTAATTTTGAGATGAGCAACTCTAAGAAATTGAAGTTTAGCATCGCTGGGTTCAACTATTATTACCTAATATTTTATTGTCAAATATGATTTAAATATACATATCATTAAGCACTTATTATTTTTATGATATTTAAATAATATTTATATATTATACAAAGCACACAAAAAGAAATTAATATATATATCCTGAGTTACAACTAAGTATAAAAATCAACAACCACAGACCCCAATACTCAATTTATAAAATCAAAAAAAATAATACTTCAGTAAGGAATTTCAACCATGTTTCGTGGTCTGCTACCACAACAGCTCCTTTATAGGATCCAGTTAGCTGAAGACATCATCAGGAGGAACCACGTCCGGTTTCGGCCCCTACTCCTCTACCGTTTTGACGTGGCGGGGCCCCTCCTTTCGGAGGTGTCTTCAGCTCTGGTGTTGGGTGCATGTCTTCTTTCTTCTATTCCCTGGCCTCTTCGATGCAGCATCAACGAGTGTCAGCGTCCGACTGATCGTCGTGTCAAGTTCCCCTTTTTATATCTGTGTGAGTGCACGTTAAATAAGCTGCGTAAATACACACGTTAAAGTGTGTATGTATGCCATGCTTCTAGGTGGGTTTCTGGAGTTGTGGCTGTAGATATGGAAGGGAGGTGGGGACTGGTTTTTAGTGCATGGAGAGTTAAGTGGTTGAGCTGATGGATGGATGGATGGATGGATTTGTGTGGGAAGTTAATGCAATTTAAAGTATTATTAAAATAAATATAAATTTGGGTTAGGGTGTGTGTAATATAAATTACACACACAGAGGCTTCTGCACAGTTTTCACTAGTAAGCCCAGGACTCTTGTAGAAGGCTCTTGCTCAAATTGTAACATGGTGAGACTGAATCTAAAACCTTGTGATTGCAAAAGTGAGCTTTGTACCACACAGTAATACCCTAAATATATATTATTTTATTCTTTTATTCGTTTCAATCATTTTGACTGCAGCCATGCTGGAGCACTGCCTTTAGTTGAGCAAATCGATCCCAGGATTTATTCTTTGTAAGCCTAGTACTTATACTACCGGTCTCTTGTGCCGAACAGCTAAGTTATGTGGACGTAAACACACCAGCATCAGTTGTCAAGTGATGGTGGGACACACACACACACACATACATACATATATATGTATATACAACGGGCTTCTTTCAGTTTCCGTCTACCAAATCCACTCACAAGGCTTTGGTCAGCCCTAGGCTATAGTAGAAGACGCTTGCCCAAGGTGCCACGCAGTGGGACTGAACCTGGAACCATGTGGTTTAAATGCTAAAGTGTTAGAAGAAGTTTGGGGAAAAACAATTATGCATGCCAGACAAGAATGTAGATGTGGTCCAGGTAAATTCAAAGAACTACTTATTTGGGTGACATGACAGTGCTAATAAAAAAATGAATATAATAGGCATGGTTAGGGAGCCCACTTTGCAGCCATGTGGTTTCAGATTCAGTCCCACTGCCTGGCACTTTAGGCAAGTGTCCTCTGCTGTAGCTCTGGGTGGACTAATGCTTTGGAAGTGAATTTGGTAGACAGAAACTGTGTAAAAGCCTGTCGTGTGTGTGTGTGTGTGTGTGTGTGTGTGTGTGTGTGCATGTGTTCACATGCATCTTTGTGTTTGTACTATCTCACTGCTTGAGAACTGGTGCTTGCTTGTTTGTCTCCATGACTAAGCAGTTTGGCAAAAAAGATGAATAGAATTAGTATCAGACATCAGAAATAATGAGCAATGCAGTCAGTTTGTTTGACTGAAACAAGTAAAAGATAGATAGATAGATAGAGAGATGATGCATGTTAGAGTGCAATGGAAGTGGTTAAGTTTGACTTCAATCTGTGGCTTGTGTTTGGTTAAGTTGTAACCATTCTGTCTCTTGCCTGTCTAGGACTACATTGGCCATTATATCTTTTTTTTTTTTTTTTAATGAAAGTGTGTGATTTGAGATTTGAATGCTATTTCTACCAATTCAAGCAATTCATAAAGACAGGTTCCCCTGTTGGCTAATTTGGAAGGGTTATTTGTCTTGTGTGTCCGGGTTAGGACATATTATTTGTAAGAGGCAAACCTTTTTCAGTGACGACCAGCTGCTAACCCCATACAATGTGCAATTTTCACCTTTCATAATACAGCTCAGTTATCTTGGATTGTGCTTTCACCACATGCGTGCACACAAACACACACACACACACACACACTCCCTTTTTACTGTATCTCTCTCACAAAAGGGCCACCTGCTTGATAACCCTCCTCTCCCCTAAACATGATGGGTGTCTTTTCCAGTTTTGTTGGGTGTGGTTAGAAGCAAGGTGTATGTGTAGTGAATAGTTTGGCAATTGATGTCAAGATAGCTTTGATAGCCTTATTTATCTTCTTAATAAAGTGCTTTAAATGTTCTCCTCACATGATGAAAAGGCTTCATTTCAATCCTGGGCCTATAAAATATCAACACCAACAACAGAAGCAAGTTTCCTGTTTATTTGCTACCCATCATCTCTCTCTCTCTCTCTCTCTCTCTCTTGCAGCTTTCTTGTATTCCCTTCTCTTTACTTTCATTTCACTCTATATACTCACACTCTCTCTCTCTCTTTACTCACTCTCTCTTTCTTTACTCCCCCCCTCTCTCTCTCTCTCTTTACTCACTCTCTCTTTCTTTACTCACTCTCTCTTTCTTTACTCATTCTCTCTTTCTTTACTCACTCTCTCTTTATTCACTCTCTCTTTACTCACTCTCTTCCTTTACTCACTCACTCTCTTCCTTTACTCACTCACTCTCTCCCTTTACTCACTCACTCGCTCTCACTTTACCCACTCACTCTCTCCCTTTACCCACTCACTCTCTCACTTCACTCACTCTCTCCCCCTCTGTATATACCCATCTCTCTTTACTCTTGTCCTCTCTCCATTCATTTTCTTACCCCTTTTCCACTCACCCACCATTATTCTCTTCACTCACCCACCCTCTCTCTCTTTACTTACCATTCTCACCCCCCTCCCCAAACTCATCACTCATCCCTATATGACAGGACATGTTCAGTAACTCTATCTACATCTACAACACAATATCAATAAGTTACAAACTTCCAGCCCCCTCATCGTTTCCCAGGCTGGTCACAGAATTCTCTAATAAACATGGTCACTGAGTGACCTTTGTTGTCTGGTGAAATCCCTAGTAATCTTCTCCTTGGCAGAGTTCCCAGTCCGAACTTTCAGATAAAAATAGCCCCCTTCCTTCCATTGAATTCTTGTTAATTTATCTTATTGCTGTAACTAACATGCTGGAGGTGATGGAGATTATTAGGTTCCCATGGACTGGGGCACAACTGTTTGTGGTCACTCAATGACCTGCTAGAAATAACTGCCAAACCTTTTTCTGATTATGTACTGCTATCTTAATAAGGAAAAGACTCACTGAATAATGTAGTCTAGTCTACATACACTCTATGACAGGATAGAAGGCACCTCTTATTTATCATCATCATCATTGTTTTAACATTCTACTTTTCTATACTTGCCTGAATCAGATAGTCTACAGTTGGATGCTCTTCCTGTTGCTGACCCTTGTCTGTTTTTGAGTAAGGTAATATTTTCTCCTTGACTAGACATGTTTCTACTGAAGATTGGAAACAAAAGACATCGCTTGTAAAAGATTGAAGAGGAACACGAGTATATATATATATATATATATATATATCATCATCATCATCATCATCGTTTAACGTCCGCTTTCCATGCTAGCATGGGTTGGACGATTTGACTGAGGACTGGTGAAACCGGATGGCAACACCAGGCTCCAGTCTAATTTGGCAGAGTTTCTACAGCTGGATGCCCTTCCTAACGCCAACCACTCAGAGAGTGTAGTGGGTGCTTTTACGTGTCACTCGCACGAAAATGGCCATGCTCGAAATGGTGTCTTTTATGTGCCACCCACACAAGCCAGTCCAGGGGCACTGGCAACGATCTCGCTCGAAAATCCTACGGGAGCCAGTCAGGCGGTACTGGCAACGGCCACACTCAAAATGGTGCATCTCATGTGCCACCCGCACATATATATATATGGTAAAAGACAAGGTAGAAAATGGTAAAATACTTTTATAAAATACATTTCAGTACCGGTTTCGATCCTTAAGATCTTTTCAACTGTAAATATGGATAACAGATATGGATAACAATATTTACAGTTGAAAAGATTTCAACGATCGAAACTGGTACTGAAATACTTTTTATAGAAGTATTTTAGCATTTTCTACATTGTCTTTTTTCCACATATATATATATATATCGTTGCTATTATGTTAAACTGTCATATGTCCAAATTTGGCCAAAATGTGTTTTTTTCAATATTTATTTTTGCATGCAATAGCTGGTTCTTTTGGTCAAACTATCGTATCTCTAGCTGCTTCAGATGCCAAGATATCAAAAATTGTCAAAGTGTAGTACAACGGTTTTGATATGGAATGGTGAAACTCTCTTTTTGATTTCTGAAAAAGCAGCGTTTTGGACTTACAACACTTGCATAATAGCAACGATATATATATTATATATATATATATATATATATATATATATATATATATATATTATTCTCTCTCTGTTTATTTCCTTGTGTTCCCTTCTGTTGAAGAGTGTAGGCTTGAAACGTAGAAGACTTTCTCACCTTCCTGAGCATCAAACTAATACACCTGCTTGTTTACACACTTGTCTTCATCTTTTGTTTTTCTGTAAAAATTCAACTATATATATATATATATATATATATATATATATATATATATATATATATATATATATATTTTACTGTTCTGTTTTAAGTTAAGATCAATAGAAAGAAGTACTCCATCCAGTGAGAGAGAAATATCATTTAATGTACATTGTATTAAAATAAGAGCTACTAATAGTTTCTTGCTGTGAAGACATATGGCCAGACAGGTTTTTATAACATGCCTTGTGTCTCCAAGCAATCTTCTAGCCTGAAGCTACTATGTACATTAAATGATATATTTAACCCTTTAGTGTTTAAACCAGCCATATCAGGCCAAAATTGTCTTCCAGTTTTATGCTCAAACCAGCCAGCCAGCTCTGACCTCTCACACCTACCCTACAAAGTCATTCTAAAAATAAACAGGGACATCATCAAAGTCTCAGTTACAAGATGCTGTACAATTAACTTAAAACAATGTAATTAAACAGGCTTTACATTTGACAGAGTAATCTGAATGCTAAAGGGTTAAGAGAGAGGTGGGGGAGAGCTAGCACCTGGATCAACGTTGACCTGGGGTTAAACAGCAACAGCTAAGTCCTTAAGTTCTGGGAGGTTTGTTTTTAATACCTTTTGCTGCGTTTTTTTTTTCACCTACCCCACCCCCTCCCTCTGTCAGTTATTCCATACCTATAATAAACTTCTCTCACTATCTCTTCCTCCAAACTCTCTGAAGGAAGGACAATAGTTTCTGACTAATCACTGCCCCACCTCCCCGTCCCCCAGCCATTAATTGTTTATAATTCATGTCCTACTCTCATTATACTATCATTTGTCTTTTTCAGGCCCCTCCCCTCAATCTGTGATTCCAGTCTCTGTTTGTAATTCTTTCAGCCTGCCTCTTTTTACCTTTCCCTTCTCCTCATTTTTCACCCTCCCTATCAGTTCTATTTTACTCCACCTCACATCTCTTCCTATCTCGCATCACTCGATTTTTTTTGTCTTATATATATAAAATTGTCAACATTTAATGTCCATGGGTTGGATACACACATGCATGCACACATGCATATGTAGATGCACATTTGCACACACACACACACACACACATATATAAACCTCCACCTCTCATTCCCTCTCCTGTCCCTCTTCCTCCCTTTCTTATTCTTCCCTCTCTCCATCTCTCTTCTCTTTGTCTCTCTTTCTCCCCCTCCCTCAATTTGACAATTATTTAGAATGTTCTTTCCCCACTTCACTTTACTTAATGAAATTCACACTTCTCTTCTTTCTCTCTTTCCCAATTTCTCTGCTTCCCATCTCCCCCCCCCCCCACTCAATTCCTCTCCTCTACCCATGCTCCTTTTCCCTTCCTCTCTTCTCTTCCCATTTTCTCTTTTTCTAATTCCTTCTCTTATTCCTCACATCTCTATCTCTCCCTTCCACCCATCCCCCACATGTTCTTCCACTATTGTATTATTACCTCACCGTCACCACCATCACCACTCTCACTTTAACAATCTTGACTTCTCTATTTTTTTATTACTACAAACAAAACAATCTCCTCCTCCTCTTCTCTGAGCAACTACCCTCAAATGTGCCACACCCACATCACTCCCTTACTCTACAAATGCCCCACTACCACCACCACCTGCAATATAGTCTGTTTCTGGATCTTGTTCAAAACGTTGGGTGGGGGCACCAGTTTTCATTAATGTTTTATGTAGTGTTTTTGGTACCGAAAGACTTTCAAACTTCGTATACTTATCTATTTTGTGTTATAGAACAGAAAAAAATTTTTGTATTCGAATTTATTTCATGTAAAAAATTGTCTTATTTCGATAATTTCAACCAATCACTGACAAGTATTCAGCTGTTTACACTTGCTCCTTTGGAAGTTTAAGCGGTGTAAAGCGTATTTAATCTCCATTTATAATTTCGTTAACATCTGCCTGAACTGTATGTGTACAACATTTGCTTTTTTCATTTTCTTTCACGCGTGTTTATTTCCTTAACATCTGCCTGAACTGTATGAAAGGTTTATTAGCTACTGCCGAACCCTAACCCTAACCCTAACCCTAACTCTACTGCCAATATGCTTCAGCCATCGTTTGTTTACATAGTCAGCACTTAATAATATCCGGCTGAATGGACGTCAGTCATTGGTTGAAATTACAGAAATACGACAACTTTAACATGAAATAACTTGCAATGTAGGTTTTTTTGTTAAGAAGACTAAGAGAAAAAGATGTTTTATATGACACATTCTACCAGTGTCCCAAGTTTCAAAGTGTTTCGTTAAGAAAATACTGGTGCCCCCATTTTGAACAAGATCCCTGTTTCTTCTAATATCGTCTCTCATCTCTTGTCACCATCTCATTTATAAGTCCTTGGTGTTGACAAGAAATTACTAGTTCTATACACTGAGTTCAAATGACACTCAGACAGCTTAGTCTTTAATCCCATTCAAGGGTCAATAAAATAAGTATCAATTATATATACTGGGGCCAGTTCAAAATTATGGCATTGGCACCAATGTAAGATATGATTATTATAAAGGCCAGTCTGCCAAGGTCAACTTTGCCTTTCATCTTTTCGGTGGTGGTTGATGGGGAGAGTTGATAAAATAAAGTACTAGCCAAGTATTATGTAGCACTTTGGCCAATTGAGTTCTACTATAGCCCCAGGCCAACCAATGCCTTTTGAGTGGATTTGGTAGACAGAAACTGAAAGTAGCTTGTTGTGTGTGTATATATAATGTACTGTTCTATGATAAAAAAAATTCAACAAAAAAAGTTCTCCATCTGCTGAGAGATAAATATTATTTAATTAACATGATACATGTTTTTGTGTGCTACTAATAGTTTCATGTGTTGAAATACCTCAAACATATTCATCAGCCACAAACCACATATCATAATAAACTAAAAATGTGTGTGTGTGTGCATGTCTTATTGTTTGTATCTGTCCCACCACCATTGCTTGACAACCAATGTTAGTTTGTTTACAACCTCTTAACTTAGCAGTTCATCAAAACAAACTACCAGAATAAGTATTAGGTATAAAAAAGAAAGAAAAAAAATGTACTGGAGTGGATTTGATCATTTAAACCAGTGATTCTCAACCCCTTTTTTGTCTGTGGACCCCTTTGATTCCTATCTCACTCAGATGGACCCTCATAAACAAATTAAAATATTTTGTGTATGGTAGAAGTATAACCAATTCATTGCACATAAATCCTAATTATCTTATACGGATCCCTAAAGGGCCATGTTAACCCCAGTTGAGAACCACTGGTGTAAACCCTTCAAAGCGGTGCCTGAGCATGACCACAGTCTGATGACTGAACCAAGTAAAAGATAAAAGATGCTGGGGATCGTATAATCAAGAGAACCCTCCACTTAAAATTGCTGCTCTTGTGCCAAAATTTGAAACTATTGTACCGGTCAATGAAAACTTTGCTATGTTTAGTTACATTGCCTAAACATTCTGAGTTCAAATTGCACTGGATTAAATTTCTTGAAGGACATCCAGCTGTAAAAACCATGCTAAAACAGACAGTGAAGCCTGATGCAGTCTTCTGGCTTGCCAGCTCCTGCTAAACCAGCCAACCAACGCCTGCATAGAAAACGGGTGATAAATGATGCTGAGACACCCTTCGGTCATGGATTGCTCCGAGAACCCTTTGGTCTAGGATTGCTCCTAGAAAGTTATCCTCCCAGGCACAAGTCCAAGCAAGGTTGTTTATGGAAGACCAGCAGTCACCCATGCATACCAGCCTCCCCTCTCCATGCCACCAATGTTATCCAAGGGAAAGGCAATGGCTGATACAGCTTGGCATCCGTGACGTCGCAACTCATTTCTACAGCTGAGTGAACTGGTGCAACTCATGTTGTAAGCTCGACGCTCTAACCACTGAGCCATGCGCCTTCACAATTTGATGATGATGATGATGATGATAAATCAACTAATAGTGTTGATCTAACTATGCCCCGTTACAAAATGTTTCACTATGTCAAGGGTCATGCATTAGCAGAATTGTTAATGCTGAACAGAATACCTCTTCTGATTCTTTACATTCTGAGCTCAAAATTCTACTGCAATCAACCTTGCCTTTTGTCTTTCTGGGATCAATAACATAAAATACCAGTTAAGTGCTGGGTCAATTTGAGTACCCTTGCCTCTCTAAATTTGTTGACTTTGTACCAAAAATTGGAAACAATCATCATCATCATCATTATTATAGGTGATGAGGTGGCAGAATCATTGGCACACCAGACAAAATGCTTAGTAGCATTTTGTCCATTTACATTCTGAATTCAAATTCAGCCAAGGTAGACTTTGCCTTTCATCCCTTCACGGTTGATAAATAAGTACCAGTTGAGTACTGGGGTTGATGTAATCAACTTGCCCCATTCCTTGAACTTGCTGGCCTTTTGCCAAAATTTGAAACCATCATTCTTATCATTATTTAATGCAACAAGCTTGCTGAAGCGTTTGCATGTTGGGCAAAATGCTTAGTGGTATTTCATCCATACTTGTGTTCTGAGTTCAAATTCTGCCAAAATCAACTTTACCTTTTGTTCTTTTGGGGTTGATAAAATAAGTACCAGTTACACACTGGGGTTGATGTAATCAACTTACCCCCTCCCCCAAATTTCAGGCCTTGTGCCTATAGTAGAAAGGATTCTTATTATAATACATGTTAGTTCATTGGTAGCAAAATTTGGAAACAGCCAGACAACTTTTACTTTGCAGTTTATCTGTAATCTGAGTTCAGATTCTTTGAGTCAATTTTTGCTTTGCAATTTTCTGGTTTCATAAAATAAATACCAGAAATATATATTTGTTTCAATCAGTTGTACTTTTCTTACAAATTTGTGACTTGTCCTAATCATGTTTAGTTCCAATGGCCCCGGCTTTAAATTTTATGTCTCTTAGAACAATGAAATTATGTACCAGTAATACAATGGTCTAAAATTGGAATTTGGGACTTAATAATAATTACAATGTTTTACATATTTGTTACAAGGTCAGCAATTTTAGCAGAAGGAGGTCAGTCAGATTTATTCAGTACTTAGATGGTACTTTATTTCAGCGGTTCCCAAAGTGGGCAGTATTACCCCCTCTGTGGGCAATGGAAAGATCAAGAGGGGCATTGAAGAAAAGTGGGGTAATAATAGGGTGGCCAAAATGGGGCGATGGATGTAACCACCCCACCACCACCAAAAAGTATAATGGGTTAATTAGGTTAAGTTTTATTTGCGAAATACTGTTTTGAATTTGCTGCAGAAAGGGGTCTACGTTTGTGGCGCTGAGTGGTAGTGGAGGTAGTGGGTGGCTAGGAATGTGGCTCGAGTGTCAAGGGGGCAGCAGCCTGAAAAAGTCTAAGAACCACTGTTTTATTTTAGTGATCCCAGAAGGATGAAAAGCAAAGTTGGCCTCAGTGGATGAGGAAGTAATGGTAAACATGTTAGTTAAAGACTTGAGAGTCCAAAGAAGAAGGTTGATTCTCATAATGTTAATTTCTATAGGTTAATATGCCTTAGAAAGGGCTGTGTGTATGTTGGGTGGTGATTAGACATCCTTACATGGTAAGGATGTTGATGAGAGGTGAATGAATCTGTTGAAGTTTTCTTGTTTAATTTTTCTATAGTCTTTTTAAAATGTTTGGCTCTGAAGTAGAACACTTATTCAATGTGTGTTCGAGGAAAAACTGACCGACATATATCAGTCCTTGTTGGGATTTAGAGACAGTGAGGCCCTGCCGAGAAACTTCTAAGAAGCAGAAACTAACATAAAATCTTATTAGAATTTATATTTAACCTTTTTGTAACCATATGATGCGACTGAAAATAAATTCTTGTGATTGAGCGGGTGGTAAGAGATAAAATATGTGAAGCATTGGAGGGGGTGCTATCTTGTTGGAAAATATTTGGAGAGAGAGACAGAGAGGGAAGGAGAGAATGGTTGAGCCCTCTTCAATTTCAAGCCTTGCTAATGGTCACACCCACATTGTGACGTGTTGATCTAGTGTCATCTTGGCTCAACTAGTTTACAACCTCCCACCCTGTAGTAAGAATGTTTAGATGAGGGTACACATGCCTTCTTATTCCCGATTTTTATTATTTTCTGGTCCACTCCCTATAGTTCTCTGACTTGCTCCCCATTGCTTGCTGAGTCTCCCAGACAAACCCTCCCCCCCATACACCAACCTGCCTATTGGCTTCTTTGTTGCCTTCAGCAACTCATTCTCTCTACCCACTGCCTTCAATTCTTGCCCTCCTTCTCTATCTCCCTCTCTCTGATGCTCACTTATTGCCCTTCTGCTTCCCCTCACTCTGTCTCCTCTCCTTATCCTCTCTCCTTACTCTCTCTCCTCTCCTCACTCTCCTCTCCTCTCTACTCTCCTTACTCTCTTCTCTACTCTCCTTACTCTTTCTTCCCTCCTCTCCTTACTCTCTCCTCTCCTTACTCTCCTCTCCTCACTCTGTCTCCTCTCCTTACTCTCTCTTCTCTTCTCACTCTCCTCTCCTCACTCTCTCCTCTCCTCACTCTCTCCTCTCCTCACTCTCCTCTCCTCACTCTCCTCTCTCTCCTCTCCTCACTCTCCTCTCTCTCCTCTCCTCACTCTCCTCTCCTTACTCTCCTCTCCTTACTCTCCTCTCCTCACTCTCCTCTCCTTACTCTCCTCTCCTCACTCTCCTCTCCTTACTCTCCTCTCCTCACTCTCCTCTCCTTACTCTCCTCTCCTTACTCTCCTCACCTCACTCTCCTCTCCTCACTCTCTCTCCTCTCCTCACTCTCTCTCCTCACCTCACTCTCTCTCTCCTCACCTCACTCTCTCTCTCCTCACTCTCTCTCCTCTCCTCACTCTCTCTCCTCTCCTCACTCTCTCTCCTCTCCCTCTCTCCTCTCCTCACTCCCCCTCCTCTCCTCACTCTCCCTCCTCTCCTCACTCTCCTCTCCTTACTCTCCTCTCCTTACTCTCCTCACTCTGTCTCCTCTCCTCTCCTTACTCTCTCTCCTCTCCTTACTCTCTCTCCTCTCCTTACTCTCTCTCCTCTACTTACTCTCTCTCCTCTCCTTACTCTCTCTCCTCTCCTTACTCTCTCTCCTCTCCTTACTCTTTCTTCCCTCCTCTCCTTACTCTCTTTCCTCCTCTTACTCTCCTCGCTTTCATGTACTCTCTCATGCTCACTCTTGTGCTCTTTCTGCAACCATTCACTCTCATTACTTTTTCTTAATATTTTTCCAATTTCTTGCTCTCCTACTTTTTTCTCTACCTCACTACAGTCTATCTATAACACCACATATGTGTGTGTGTATACACACACACACACATGCAGAGTTAGTGTATAATTCCATTCTTCTCTATGCACATCTCTACAAACTACCCCTAACCAAACTGACAACCAATCCAGCCTGTGGATGTTCTTAAACTTCCCTACCCTCCACTTCTCTACACCCTGTCTGAGGGATTGTAAATACATGCAAGTGCATAATTCAACTGCCACATTTGTATCAAATGTATAAAGACAACTTATATACATCACTACAAAATGCTAACCACATCAACTCTCTCTCTCTCCCACACTCTCAATGTCCACACAGCTGTTAGAGCTATCCATATCTCCTATCCATATCTCCTCGTTCTCTTTCTCTGTTGGTCTCTCTCTCTCTCTCTCTTTCCAAATATTTCCCAAAGAGATTCCCCCCCCTCTTCCACACTACACATATTTTATATCTTACCACCCGCTCTCTTTCCAAGAGGATTAAATCTGTAGTGGCTGATCCATGGTATGCTAAGCTGTTGTTGGCAAGTTTGAGGATATCCACCAAAATGTTGGAAGAAGGATGAACGATATGTATTCAAGTAAAGATGGTGTAATATTAATTGACACAGAAATTTGTGTGATATTTTGTATTTGTCTGTGTGTGTGTGTGCGTGCGTTTATATTTATGGCGTGTATTTAAGTGTTTGTCTTTATACATTTATGGTTTGTGTTCGAGTGTGTGTGTGTGTGTGGGTCTTTGTGTGTGTATTTTTATGTGAATGTTTGTTGAGGCTGATCTATGCAATCACAGCAAAACTGTTTTTCAACGATATATTATTTTGACCTTTCTTTCCATATTCCTCTGTACAAAAACTAATGGAATGTATGTTGTCTGTTGAAGACATCATCGTTGCTCTAGTCTTATCAATATGGCTTCTCAATTACTTTACTAATTACTTTTAATAATAGCATGTTTGTGTGTGTCTGTGTGTGCATATCTGTCTTTGCATGTGTGTGTGTGTGCGCAATTAAATGTCCAAGCCATCATTTCTCTCAAAACAATTTCGACAAAGAATTTTTCTCTTCATCTCAGCTGTTATATATTTGATGTCTTCATTGAATTTTAATTACTTCCATACATGTAGGGAGCAAATGGATCAGTCTTTGGTGGTGGTGGTGGTGGTGGTGATGATGATGGTGATGAATATTCCAACTGTTTGATCAACAGAATTACTATTACTCGACAAGTCATTGCAAAAATAGAGTATTCCACAGACATGTGTAGCCCTTAATGTAATCCTCAAGCAGAATCAGTGTGTCAAAAGTTGACCTGGCTGGACCTTTCAATTTCCTGGGCAGTCTCTCCTAAATGATTCCAGGCAATTTCTATGTTGCCAATTTCATTCACAAAAGCTTGGGTGTATACACATACACGTGTATACACATACATGTGTGTGTGTGTGTGTATGTATGTATATATGTATGTGTGTATATATATATATATATATATATATATAGAAGGTGCATGGTTCAGCAGTTAGTATTGGACTCAGAATCATGAGGTAGTGAGTTTGATTGCTGGACCAGGCTGTGTTATACTCTTGAGCAACTTTTTCACGTTGCCCCAGTTCACTCAGCTGTAGAAATGAGTAGCGACATCACTGGTACCAAACTGTATCAGCCTTTGCCTTTCCCTTGGATAACATTGGTAGCATGGATAGGGGCAATTAGTATGCATGGGTGACTGTTGGTCTTCCATAAACAACCTTGCCTGGATTTGTGCCTTGAAGGGGAACTTCCTAGGTGCAATCCCATGGTCATTGATGACTGAAGGGGGTCTTTACCCTATATGAGTATGTGTATACATACATACATACATACATACATATATATATATATATATATATATATATATATATATATAATTTCATCATACTGTCTTCTTTTCCATTTTGCATGGGCTGGATAGGAATTACTGCGGTAGATTTTTTTTTTTATAGCTGGTTGCTTTTCCAGTTGCCAGACCTCACCTATCTCAAATAAAGGTTATATTTTCTCATAACTTGCTTTTCATAGAAGACCATAGATAAACAATATCACTTGTGTGGAGGTGATGCTTGTTTACAACTGTCATGATCAGAACTAGAAGCTCCTTCATAAATCAGTTATTTTTTATGCATGTTTCTGTGAAGAAACACATGTAAGATGGCATAAATGGTTTATGAATCATCTTCCTAGATTTGCTTTCATTATATGTATTCTGTGATCTTTCTACTTATGGAGACCATAATACAGGCGTCCTCTATAAATTTCTGTTTTGGTAGAGGAGAATGGACATGGTTCTAAGTATTTGCTATATGTCATACAGAGATACACACACATGCACACACGCACACGCACACACACACCTCTTTTATCTTTTACTTGTTTCACATTGCTCCAATCCGCTCAGCTCTAAATGGATAACCTAGTCTTCCAATCAGGGAGAATGTTTGCCCGATTGCCTAACCAGCCAAGTGGCATCATTCAAAAGTGAAAACAATGCAAAGTGCATACTGACCAGTGATGTATAACACTTGATTGTCTGATCAATCACATGATACCTACATGTACACACACACACTGTAATTTTTCTGACCTGAGGTGGTCTAAGAGTGCAACTCAGTCAACATTGTTGACTGTTTCAGTTAAAGATATGGCTTTGATTTAGTCT
>NC_142935.1:54181165-54211165 GCF_046866305.1 Octopus bimaculoides
GTGAGTTGGTATTCTACAGAAAATAAAGGAATTCTTGGAGGCAGGATGGTTGTTAAGAAAGCTTAGAAAATTGGGTAACAGATTCCACAGAGGCTGGTGTTGGTGTGCATTTGTAAGAATTGTGTTAGTAAAAGTGGTAAAAAAGAGTTCGGTGAACTTTCTGTGGGGAGTATAAAATCCAGCGATTCGGACAATCCTTTCTCAAGCAAAACTTGAATGCATTTTATTGTATGTTTTTTGGTCATTAATTTAATTGCATTTTTTTTCTTTCTTTATTATTAAAAGAAATTACAATGTCATTCAATGTGTTCTGTCTTTAGTTGTTTCTCTGTATGTTCTGAGTTTTATACTCCTGAGGTTGATTGACTGTTATATTCTTCATCCGTCTTAGGGTTGATAAAAAAGAAGAATATAGTTCCAGTGAAATACTGGGGTTTCATTGACTACTCCCTGCCACAAAGTTTGTGGTTTTGTGTTCTGTTTGAATTTATCATCATATTAGTTGGCTATGTGTTTCATCCTTTTTTTTCTTTTCTTTGATAAAACAAGCACCAGTATTGAGTTTCTTAATTGGCATTGTTGCCCACCCAACTCAACTTTTTGACCTTGTTCTTCCGCTGGCAATCATAAAAAGTAAATTAGTATTATCACTATATATTAGGGTGGCAATCTGGCAGAATCATTAGCATGCTGGGCATAAATGCTTAGCTGCATTTCATCTGTTCTTATACTCTGAGTTCAAATTTCCTGTTTTTACTTAATTTTTGAGAGTGGTTGGGTTCATTTTAAGTATTCTCATTTATGAGAGCAGTTGAGTTTATTTCAGATATTCTCATATTAAAAATCATCTCTGGCTAATCGTTGAGAGGACACTGGTGTTGCCTTGGCAGAGGTTTGGGTTCTCTGAATGCTCGTTATGATTTTAATTGTTATAGTCTACTACTGATAGCACCGAATTGGCAAAATCTGGATATTGGCCAAAATACCTTATGTTTCTAATGTTCTGAGTTCAAATTCCACCTTAAATGATTTTGTTTTTCATCCTTTCAAGGTCAATAAATTGAAGTTCTAGTTATTACTAAGGTCAGCACTCACCCTACCCCAAAATTTGAATCTTGTGTTAATACTAGAAAATTAATATTTTCAATCAGTTCTCATGTTATTCCAATTTGTTCTGAATTTCAGTGGGAACCCATTCAACGTCGAAAGATATGGTGTGGATACAATTCTGAAGACTTACAGATGCCAACCTCGAGTTCCTTGGTTGCGAGAACTAAAGATGAAATCCTGCTTCCAGATCAGCAACCGTGAGAAGGAAAAAGATATTCACAACTATATTGGCAAATGGATTTCTGGGTATGCGAAACATGTCGGCTTTAACATCGAAGTCTCTTCTTGTGGGTTGCGATTCGTCGAGTACGCCGATGCTAACTCTGTAGTTTATATGTGAATTGGCCCTTTGTCTCATTCTTCAGCTTTTATGCAAAATACACTTATCTCGTAATAAGGGAATTGATGCAATTCTGGTTCTAAAAGATTAAGTGCCTTTTGCAATCTCTGAGTAATCCTTTGTTCCTTCCCTCCCACCAAGTCTCTCCTTTTTAGTAAAATACAATTTGTTCCCTCACCTCTACCCTCTCTTCCCATCCCCCACTGAACCCCCCCCACTTTTTTTTTCTCTTCCTCAAAAGTAAAATCTTCCCATAAATATATTTTTTATTGCACCATTCTATAAAATAACTATAAATTTTGATACAACTTCCATTGCTCTCTTAGACTATCTTCTTCTCTTTCACTTTCTTATCATGGTTTATAATTAACTTCTATATCTTTTAAATAATAAACAATATTGTTCATAATGGTAAAATGCTAATAATAATAATTATGATGATGATAATGTTTCCTTGACTTTATTATTATTTCTTAAATCTAAAGAACATATTCTGGGGTTTCACTGACTGCTGCCCTTGTAACTCACCAATAAGCACAGTAGTTCTTCTCCACATGTACAACTTTGCTATTATATATATATCACCTATAGGTCTATAGTCCTCTGCACTCGCACACACATATACATACAACACACACTTACACATGCACGCATACTTATCAATACTCAGCAGTACTCTCCTTAACAATAACCCGCTCTCTGTTTTTCATATAATCAATATCTAAAAACTTGTTATTTCAGTTTAAATTGCAATATGTTGGTTCTGTTCTTAGTTATCCCCTACCACTACTATTACTACCAATACCACTGGAAAAGAAAAATTTTTAAAAGAAGTCACAAATTATTTTATGATGCTTAAAACATATACTTAACATTGTTTATGTATATTATTGTATTGTAGTCTTTGGCTGTATCTTCTATTGTTTATGATTGTTATGATAGCTGCAAAATCAATATTGTTCTTTATATTTTGACTAAACATTATACGTATATATATATATATATATATATATATATATATATATATATATCTATATGTATGTATATATATATAACAAACCAAATATGTAACAAACCAACAGTAATATATTTATCTTGAATACTGTCACTGTATATATATATGTGTGTTTGTGTGTTTGATATATGAGTATATGTATATCTATATATATATATTCATATATGCTATATATATATTCATTCGTTCACACATTGAAAATTTGATGAAAAAATTAAAACTTAATCCTATTTGCTCCCTTTATGTAAAAATAATTATTTAATGATAAAAGTTGAAAAAGTATTTTTTTTTTTCTTTTTATTATATATATACATATATATATATATTATATATATTGCATTTTGTGCCAGAAAAATGTCTTCTGCTCTCTTCACTGCCTCTTCACCATTTCTCAAAAATATTCTCAATATTCCTACAGGAGTGAACCAAAAGGCTCTGCCTTACCATTTTTGGCAATTCCTGCAGTTTTATTATTTTATTAAAAAATTACAAAAAGACAACAAAACAAAAACAAAAGTTTTCTTCCAACTTTCTTCTCTGGTATTTTTTTTTTTTTAATAAAATTTTTTTTTTCTCCCCCTTTTCACCTCTTCATGAAAATGAAACGTGTTCAAATCTCGGTGTTGAAGTCTTAGTAAGACTCCAGAGATTATATTTTGGAGCTTCTATTGTTACAATTTTCTCTCTGAAAGGTCGGGGTTCAAGTCTTGTCAGTGCCTTTTTTGTACTCGAGTCTTTAACTCCTTGCATAAGTGAGAATGTCTACAACTTGAAAAAAAAAAAAAAAATTTCTTCCCTGTAACAAAAAAAAAAGACCCATTAATTCTTAAAATAAAAGAAAAGATATTATCTCCTTAAAAATATTATTGAGTTATATTTTAGTTTGGTTTTAAAATACAAAAAACAGCAATCTTTAATATTTTAAAAAATTATCATTATTATTATAATTATTATTACTATTATTATTATTATTATTATCATTATTATTTTCCCTTGTCTCAAATTAAGTAGCTGAAATACTCTCAAGTTTGATTCTTATTTTCATAGAAAAAAAATAAGCCAACAATGAAAAAAAAAAAAAAAAACCGAAATCTTAAGGTCTTGCAATTTTGAAATATTTCTATCTTTAAACCAAAGCAACAGAAACAAGTAAAAAGTTATTTTCTGCTATTATGGAGGTGAGCAGTTCCATTTCTCTAACGTGGTCTTTCAGTCGTCTTTTTTCATTGGCTTTGTTTTTTTTTTTGTCTTTTTTTGGGGGACTTCAAATTATTTTTATCATTTTTTCTTTTTCAAATATTATTTTTCTATTGCAGTATTTTTGAAATTGTTTGCTTAATTAATTAATTAATTAATGTAATTGTTATTGTTTATTATTTTCACTGGGGCACCGAGCTGGCAGAATTGTTAGCATGCCAGACAAAATGCTTAGCAGCATTTCATCTGCCTTTAAGTTCCAAGTTCAAATTCCGCTGAGGTCAACTTTGCCTTTCGGGGTCAATGTAATTGACTAACCCACCTGCCCCCAAATTTCAGGCCTATTGTCTATTGTAGAAAGGATTATTATTATTATTATTATTATTATTATTATTATTATTATTATTATTGAGGGTGGTGAGCTGGCAAAATTGTTAGCATGCCGGACAAAATGCTTAGTAGCATTTCATGTCTTTGTTCTGAATTCAAATTCTGCTGAGGTCAACTTTGCCGTTCATCCTTTCAGGGTTAATTAAATAAGTACCGGTTGAGCATTGGATGGGGTGGGGTGTAAGTCAATGTAACCCACTTGCTCCCTTCCCCTAAAATTTTAGAGTTTGAGTCTATCGTAGAAAGGATTTTCACTGGGCAGGTAGATTCAGTGTCAGAGCATCAGGCAAAATGCTTTGCAATTTTGTTCCTTCTCTTTTAAACCTGAGTTCAAATCCCACAAAGGTCAGCTTTGCCTTTCATCCTTCCAGGGTTGATAAAATAAAGTACCAGTTCATCACTGAAGGTGATGTAATCAACTAACCCTTTGCCCTCAAAAGTTGTTGGCCATGTACCCAAGTTAGAAACAATTATTTTGTTTTATTTTTTTCAAATATTTGTCTATTGCAGTATTTTGAAACTGTTTGCTTAATTAATGTAATTGTCATTTATTATTTTTCACTGAGGTGGTAGGTTCACAGAATTATGAAAGAGTCATCCAAAATGCCTTGTGGTATTTATTTACTTACAGCTCTTTACATTCTGAATACCAGTTCTGCTGTGGTCAGAATTTGCTTTCTTTTCTTTTGAGGTCAATGAGACAAAGTCCCTGTCAAGTATTGTGGCATGGGAAAGGTGATGGTTCGATTTAATCGACTGTACTCCTCTAACACATGAGGCCTTGTGCCAGTGTTTAGAAACCATTATTATTACTATTATTTTTTACTCTATCTCGTCTTGCACCTTCCATAAAGCTCTCTCCCATGGAAGAAACATTTGGCATCTCGTGAGTAAGTACCAGTCTCTGCTTGTGGTTGTTGTTGTTGTTGTTGTTGTTGTTGTTGTTGCTGTGCGTGTTTGGTCTGTAAGAGTTAACTTTGTAGTATTGGCTTCTTTGTTTCTCTTTAGTATTTGTACTTTGGAGACGGTATTGAACTGTTGATGTCTTAAATAGCTCTAAACCTTGTGCCGACAGGGCTATATATAATTATTATTATTACTATTATTATACATTGTGACCACTAGCATTGAGAAACTATCACATCTTACTAACTGGTTATTACTGGTTAACCATGTCTCAGTTTTGTTATCATTGTTGGTGTTTAACCATTCTTGGTCAACTCTGATTGAGCAGACCTATGATCAAAGTCATCCCAGACATGACCATTGCATCTTATTGAAGGGCTGTCTAAAGACTACATAATCTGATTCCTTCCTCTTTTTTTTTTTTTCCTCTAAGGTGTTAAGGGTTGTGATTTGAGAGAGATTTGGCTGCTATTTCTAGCAGGTCAAGCGACTGTATAGAGGCTTTGTTGTTAACCAGCAATAATGTCTCAGCTTTAGTTTTTCCAGTGATTCATTACTCCGATTTGTGATTTTTTCTGTTACCACTTTGCTTCACTGTGAACTGATTTCTTGTTACAACTATGTCTACCTCTTTGTCAGTACATAGTGAAATAAATAGTTCCCAGTCTGTCATACATCCAACTCCTTCCTCTTTTTTTTTCTTTAAAACACCTAAATTTCATATATATATATATATATATATATATATATATACATATATACATATATATATATATATATATATATATATATATGTGTGTGTGCAGTACTAACCTTAACCTTCTTGCACTTACCCTGTAAACTTCCACACACTGCATGCATTCACAAATGTGCCCTAAACATAACACGCATGCGTGCGCACACACACACACACACACACACACACACACACACACACACACACACACACACACACACATACTTCTCTCTCTCTCTCTCTCTTTTCATTTTTTTTTTAAGGAAGTACAGGCAATGTGTAAAACTAAATTTGACAGATTTAATGTGACCAAATCGGCTTTGAATTCCAGCAAACTTGGATTTAGTTATATTTTGTATTCTTGAAATCACCAACATGTAACTCTAATGATTATTACTACTACTAGTATTATTATTACTACGACTACTACTACTACTACTTTTTGTAAGAGTTTTGTCTGAAATATTCCGCTATTTTATTTCTTATATAAATTAGCATTGTTGGATATTCTAGCTTTTGTAATGTGTCCCAAATTTCCCCTTCTCAGACTCCCAAATAAAAATATGTCAAAAGTAATTTATATCAACTTGTTCTATTGTCAACTGCTCTTTCACTATTTGTATTATTCCAATGTGATAAAATGTCCAATAATTCTTGTCAAATTATTCTTTACAATCAATGCCAATTTTAATGTATATGCTGGTTCAATAAATTATTTTTTTTCCAAATTGGTCTTATTTCAATTTCTAAAATGTTTTTTATAATTTTTATCTATTTGCAAATTGTTGAGAATTTTTTTTTTTTTTTTTTTTTTTTGTTTATTTTAGTTAATTTGTGTGATTGTGGAAAGCCAACTTAAAATGATATATTTGGTAGCTAGGCACACATGAAACTCTCAAGCTGCATTGTAATTCGTCTAATCTAATCAAGAGATTGACACAAGCACACACAGGTACATACACATTCAATCATTGCTACTTCAGTGAATAAGCAAGACTCTCTTTTGTGTTCCATAATGGTGTATTATGTAATTGTTACATAACACGAATGGTCTGTAGCCAGTAACAATTCCAATCTGACATGATTGTATAACGTGTGTGTGTGTGTGTGTACACACACACACACACACACACGGTGTTTGGCCTAAATTTGACAGTTTGCTAAAAGGAAAAGAAAGCAATATTTCATTCAAAAATAAAAGTAGGAAGAAAAAAAAATAATGGCTGGTAAATAACAGTTTACTCAAAGTAGTTGCCCTCAGCTTCCTCCACGGCTTCAAGATGACCCCAGAATCTGGCGTGTGCACTCCTTTCTGTATCCTTGGGAACATCTTCGAACACTGCCTTGATCTTGGCCACCTGCTTTGTCTTGGTGTGGCAAGCAGACCGGCTGGTGTCATTCTCAACCGTATCCCCCACACACCAATCCATGGAATTACAATCAGAAGAATTAAGAGGCAAGAAATTGAGGCTGGTGAAGTCAGAGAAATTTTCCGACAACTGCTTTTGATTCTTTGAAGGGGCATTGCAAGGTGTCTAATCTTGCTGCCATGCATGTGGCCTTCAAGCAGCAACCCCTCTTGCCTAGGTTTGACCACAGTCTCTAGCAGCTTCACATAGCTGTCTGAATTGAGCCTAAGTTACTGTTCAAAGATGTGAGGATCAATTCTGGCATTCGGACGCAGTCAGAACACTTGCTGTGTCCCTTCCTGCTGGCCACAGTAGTCTCCATTTGCTGCTGTCCATGTCACATTTTATCGTCCTTTAGCGTTCACAGAGCATTGAGCAGTAATCATGATGTCGGCATTTTGATATTCGGCACGAATCATCATGATACAGGTAATCCCTTCCCACTTTTCAGATCACTTCCAGTCCTCCATATCAGCTAACTTTTCTCCACTACAACTTTAATCTTTATGCACTCCAATGCCATTGACTGCTCACCAATACATCGAGCTGTTTCATGAAAAAAAAAAAAGTGCGTGTGTATGCAAGTATAGTTGAATAAAAAATAGAAGGTCCTTGGTACAGTATTATATATTTGAAAAAATGAATAGAAATGGCATTTCTGATAATTTTCCACTTTAATAATTAGATGTTTTTAAGTTTACATAAGTTTATAGACTTATAAACATCTAATTTTTAAAGCGAAAAAAAATTATCAGAAAAGCAATTTCTATTCATTTTTTCAAATATATATTTATACATACATTCATGTGTGTATGTATGTATATGGAAATTTTACCAGTGAGTGTGTTAAATTATAAGGTACCAAAAGAGAATGACTCTCCCCAGATACAACAGTATATATATATATATATATATATATATATATATATATATATATATATATATATATATATATGTGTGTGTGTGTGTGTGTGCGTATAGAGATATATCAGTCGAAACCACGTGATTTCTAAAAACGATCCTTCTTAGAGTGTACTTCTCCGGATTTATGTTTTCTAAAAACGATATATATATGTATATAATCTGTTTATCCTGCTGCCTCCAGCGGTTGGATTGTGACTATGATCAATCATATTGATCTTATATTTTATTTATGGGGCCAGTAAGTTTCGGGACTTAAAAGGGAGCCATATAACAAGGTTGGTTTTAGATCGGTACAAACACACACGTGCATGCATGCATAATTTTAGTCTCCAGAATTTCTCTCTTAAGATATTGGTTTGGCTAGTGGTGTAGTAAAAGACACATGCCCAAGGTGCTGTCCTGTAGGATCGAACCCAGATTCACGTAACCATCTAGGAGAGCGGTAAATCTGAATATTGTTGTGAGGTATATACCTCGAGCCATGTTGATTTCTATTGGAGGTGTAATCGTAGTTACTGGAAGGAAGAGAGGCACTATCTACTGTCCTAGTCATCATCATCATCATCGTTATCAGCAGCAGCAGTAGCAGTATCTGCTTCAGGAGTAAAGAGCATCGTTTATAGTGCACCATCCCTTCGTTTGATTCAGAGAGGGAAATGAGCTCATTATGAACTCTTCATGCTACTTTCGTAATTAGGATCGTTATCAGAAAATACGTGCAGACCTTCAATAAACACCATCCTTTTAGTCGATTTTTTTTCTTCTTACAATCAATTGAGGTGTGTGTAGAGCTTCTATATCATTAACAGTCTACACCGCACGTTCATGTTCTACCACCATTAGATGAAAATCACTTGGGTTAATTATTTTGATGTGAGGTTACGTGACCTCGTGGTGTTCGGATCCCGATCGTAATATCATGGATTACATTTCTAGACCGAGTAACGCATTGTCTGTCTCCATGAGCAAGACGCTTCATTTCACCGTTGTAATAAATCTGGCACTCTGTCGCTTACGTGGACGCGGGTTCCAGTTGATCCGATCTACGGAACAACAACCTGCTCGTGAAATAAACGTGCAAGTGGCTGAGCACTCCACAGACACGGCGGCGAGCTGGCAGAAACGTTAGCACGCCGGGCGAAATGCTTAGCGGTGTTTCGTCTGTCTTTGCGTTCTGAGTTCAAATTCCGCCAAGGTCGACTTTGCCTTTCATCCTTTCGGAGTCAATAAATAAAGTACCAGTTACGCACTGGGGTCGATGTAATCGACTTAATCCCTTTGTGTGTCCTTGTTCGTCCCCTCTATGTTTAGCCCCTTGTGGCCAATAAAGAAATAAGACACGTGTATCCCTTAACGTAGTTCTCGGGGAGATTCAGCGACACACAGAATGTAACAAGGTTGGCCCTTTGAAAAAAACAGGTACTACTTATTTCTGCCAGCTGAGTGGATTGGAACAACGTGAAATAATATCTTGCTCAAGGACACAACGCGCCGCCGGGCATCGAACTCACAACCTTACGATTGTGGGTCGAATACCCTATTCGCCTTCACCGAAGTTGTAATAAATTCCAGCCAAATTCCGGTGTAACTCTCTTCCTACCCACCCAATCCTTGCTGCCACGTTGCGGTCGTTCCGCTGAATCAAGAGCCAGGACCCAAGAGATACGTTTATGTCAACTCGTAATTACACAAGGACTTGACAGTTAGCAAAAGTATAAGTACATGTTGTGGAGGTGCAATGGCCCAGTGGTTAGGGCAGCGGACTAGCGGTCGTAGGATCGCGGTTTCGATTCCCAGACCAGGCGTTGTGAGTGTCTATTGAGCGAAAACACCTAAAGCTCCACGAGGCTCCGGCAAGGGGCGGTGGCAAACCCTGCTGTACTCTTTCACCACAACTTTCTCTCACTCTTACTTCCTGTTTCTGTTGTACCTGTATTTCAAAGGGGCCAGCCTTGTCACACTCTGTGTCACGCTGAATCTCCCCCGAGAACTACGTTAAGGGTACATGTGTCTGTGGAGTGCTCAGCCACTTGCACGTTAATTTCACGAGTAGGATGTTCCGTTGATCGGATCAACTGGAACCCTCGTCATCGTAACCGACGGAGTGCCAACCAAGTACATGTTACCAAGCCATTAATATTCGTTTGCGAGTGATGACTAACTATACTTTTAATTATTCTGAGACACTATCTGCATAAACCACATAGTGACGGGTTCAGTCCTACTGTGTAGTACCTTGGGCAAGTGTCAGCTATTATAGCTAAGGACCGACCAAAACCTTGTGAGTGAATTTGGTATATGGAAATTTTGTTGAAGCCGTGTGCACTCACGTGCGCGTATTTGTAGTGTGCTTGTCCCTAACCTAGGGTTTGACAACCAGTGTTGGTTTGTTTACGTTTCCGTAACTTAAACTTAACAATTCGGCAAAAGTCACTAACATAGTAAATGCTTGCCTTAAAAAACATGTACTTTCGGGGCGGTATTCTTGCATGACCGCAGACCAATGACTGGAACAAGTAAAAGATATAAGATAAAAAAGAAAAAAACAAAAGGCGCCTCCAGAGTGATCCACCCCAATGGTTTGTTTTCATCACACGTTAAGGTTATCTGTCGTTAAGGTTATCCGAATTACCAAGAAAACAAAATTGACGAAGCACAAAATGTATTGAAGCAGAAGTAGAAAACAGCCTCATATTAATCTGACATTCCTTTATATATGTATTTCAAAGCTTAAAAACTGTATAATTGTATGCCTAAGGTAAAGAAAGGAGCTGGTCACGAGGCTGTTATGATACAAAGAAGTTTATCTATAACATTCGTGTATCCATTACGTAGGTAACCATAGAACATTTGATAATAATCTTAGATGAAATCTAAATGTAGTAAATATTGTATTTTAGATTCTTGTAAATAATTCGTGATTTCTGATATAACCTTTAACCTTTTATTTGTTTCAATTGTTGAACTGCGACCATGCTGGAGCACCACCTTGAACGATTTTTAGGCATATGAGTTTATCTCGGTTGTTATTTTTAAAGCCAGGCGGGTTTTTTTTTTGCCGAACCGTTCAGTTTAAGGGGACGAAAGAAACAAACACCGGTTAACAAGCGGTAGTGGGGACAAATGCAAACACAAAGAAACACACACACACAGATAATCACGTGGCTTAGTGGTTAGGCTATTCAGCTCACGATCGTAGAATTGTAAGTTCGATTTCAAGACATTTTTTTACACGTTGCTCCAGAGAAAAAAGTAAAAAAGGGATTCGACTTTTATCGCACAAGTGAACTAAGCAATTTAAAAAAATTATTGAAAAGGTACCAATTTTGAAAAATGTGCTGGGGTGGGGGGCAGTCGCTCCCTTTGTTCTTCAATTAGCTACGCCACTGCTGACAGGTGGATGAAGATTTAACGTTCCTTTTATCTTTCTGGTAGAATTCTTTCGTTTATACCAGTGGTTTTCAACCATCTTTTGCCTATGGAGCCATTTGATTCCAATTTTACTGGACCTCCATAGCCATTCTGAGTTAAAATAGTTTGTGTAATGTAGAGGTATAACTAATATATTGCTCATTGAACTCACTACCTCACGATTGTGAGCCCGACGCTCTAACCACTGATCCATGCACCTTCACGTCCTTTAAAGGCAACAGAGTCATTAAATAATGCAGGACACATATCAAGTTTGGGCTATATATCCTGGGGAAGGAGACATAATGAGATAATGTGGCCCCTTCACATAACTACCGAGCAAATTTTAATAAGTTTTTGCTAACAGACTATGATTTTTTGGCCTGTTTTTAATATTTTATTATTAGTAACAATTTGTGTGCCAGCAACAGATACAAATAATCTGTTCGTGCTTATCTTAAGCCTTTAAAAGAACTGGGATAGTCACGACCTGAAAGCTTTTAATTCTAGGTCTGTCGAATCAGGACTGATCTGGTACTAAACATCGACTACAAGGTGGACGGTTAACAACATTGATGTGATTGTTAAATGGCTTATATCACGTTTATATTAGACAACGTCATTCCACACTGCAGGCTGAAGATCCTGCTGTTGTAAGTGAGAAGGCAAATTGGCCACATGAGAAGGCAGCAATAAAGACTGATAATTTCCATGGTTGGATTTGACGGGAAGAATTCTTGACAAACTTTAGCAACGGTGCAATAGAGAAATAACTAACTTGTTCAAATGCGACTTCGCCAAATACGACTACGTAGGCATAGATATAGGGTGGGTTGGGGGGAAGCAAGACGGAAAGAGAGAGAGAGAGAGAGAGAGAGAGAAATATACACATACATATATATATATATATATATATATATATATATATATATATATATATATATATATACATACATACATATATATATCTTTAAATTTTTAAACCTTTAAATTGTTCAGCTTCAAAGTTGCGGTGCAAAATTATCACACAACTGTTACTCAGAGTTTCACGTTTCCGTTCGTCAGACAGTTGTGATCATTATTCTATCTTTGGTATTCGAATACTATTTTTCCCACCTTGTTTTGCACTTACGTGCTCATCTGTGTTTGTATATATATATATATATATATATATATATATATATATATATATGTATGTATGTATGTATGTATGTAATGTATGTATGTATATATATATATATATATACATATATATACACACACACATATATATATATTATATATATATATATATGTATATATATATATGTATGTATGTATGTATGTATGTATGTATAGTGCATTAAAAGTCAGTTTGAATCTTGTTTGCTTACTTGCTTGCAATGTTATCCATCCAAACTGGCGCATAATGGGAAAATACTATTAATTAAGTTTACCCTGAGATGTTAATACGAATGGAATAAAAAATGTTTCGCGTAAGTCGGACAACTGTCTTTTAAGATATTAGAGGTTTTCGGGATATAATTACCCAAAACAGTGTATAATGGAAAAATATTCCGAAAATGATCTTAATCCTGGAAGGGAAGAAACTCTTATTTTTCGATTAGACACAGTGATTTGACAACGGAAAAAATACGATTTGTTCTTTTACAGTAAATGTTTCTATTTTCGATTCTGTTAAACACAATATTTTAATCATTTAGAAATATTTTTAAGTGAATGTGACTTAAAAAAATGTAAGTTGCTTGTACGGTAAGTATATATATTTTAGCTCTCTTCAAACAGACAATATTTTAATGTTTTTTTAAAATTATTATCAAGTGAATACTATTACAAAAATGTTTTTTTTTTTTGCATATTGGAACAATATTTTAAAGTGAAAATTACTTTAAAAATACAGTAAATATTTTGTAAAAGACCCGTTCGTAACCTCCGTGTGAGGTAGTTTTTTTTCTATAGGTTTTTTTTTCCGAGTGCATTCAACGTATCTCACCTCCAAAATTTGGCTGCTATTTCTAGCACGCTCTGCTATCACGTAACAGCTATTTGCGATAAATAACCCGAAATACTTGTTACGTGGTAGCAGGGCGTGCAAGAAATAGCAGCCAAATCTTTCCTTTTCTGGGGAAAGGAGCCGTTTACACGTAATTTGATGTCACATTTGTTGAAAGCATGTGAAATAACATGGAAAAGAAAAAAACCTCGAAACAAACTCCGTTACTGGTAAACTCGGTTTCCTGGTGGCCCAAAGGGTCACGAGTAGTGTAGTATATATATATGTGTGTGTGTGTGTGCACGCACGCGGGTGTGTACATATACATATGTGTGTGTGTGTGTGTATGTATATATGCATATATACGTAAATATAAATGTGCGTATGTGTGTGCGTATACATACACACACACACACACAGAGGAAGGTAAACGAGATTTATTTAGAGATATATATTACGCACACATGCACGCACACACACACACACACGTATAAACATACACACAAATGTACGCATAATTGCGCAGGTGAGAGTGCTTTACAAAAACTAACATACACCAATTATTGAATCCCAAATCGAGGACATGACCCCAGGGTTGTACCGACATTTTTTTATATCAGCCCTAATGTCATAGATAAATACTCTATTTGGCCATGTACTGGATAACCATCCTGAAAACACATACAAACATATATGCACACACGTGCATGCACACATATATATATACATATGCACACATGCACACGTGTACGATAACACATACATAATTGAAAAGGCACGCATAGGCACAAATGCACGCTTACACACAAATGCACGCTCTCGTGTAGATTGACACACAAACACACACACATACAAATGCATGCACACACACACACATACACAAGCGCGTGTACTTTCGCACACGTACGCTTATACATACACCCATACTGATCAGTACAAATGCATACGTTTACACACGTGTACGGTGACACACATACGCAAGTGCGCAAATGTACGCATATACATACATATGTATTTAGGCGCGTAAACTTACAGACTCATGCGCATACATGCATGTACGGAAATGCATACCTAAAAACATATATACTTATATGTACAAATGTACATTTATATATTCATACAAGCACAGACACACATATATATACTTACATACATAACTCTTACATGCACACATGTATGCATGTACGAAAACGAAAACGCATACATATGCATATGTGTACATACAACTGTACACCTATACGCCCATAGATGCACAGATATACATACTAGGGGATGCTGAAGGGGTTCCTGTCTTTAAGGGTGTCGCGAAAGGCCTGGCTGGAAGTCCAGCCTTCTGAGATCTTTTACAGGGCTTAGAAAAACTGAAGGACCGCTGCAATAAGTGTGAGAATGTTTAATAAAATCATAATTAGGCGTAGGAGTGGCTCTATGGTAAGTAGCTTGCTTACCAACCACATGGTTCCGGGTTCAGTCTCACTGCGTGGCACCTTAGGCAAGTGTCTTTTACTATATGTATGTATGTATGTATGTGTGTGTGTATGTTTGTGTGTCTGTGCTTGTCCCCCCCCCCACCAACATCACTTGACAACCGATGATGGTGTGTTTATGTCCGCGTAACTTAACGGTTTGGCAAAAGAGCCCGATAGAATAAATACTAGGCTTACAAAGAATAAGTCCTGGGGTTGATTTGCTCGTCTAATGGCGGTGCTCCAGCATGGCCACAATCAACTGACTGAAGCAAGTAAAAGAGTAACTGATCTTTCTGTATTGTCTTTTACCCAAAGCCAGGAACTTTTCAGCACGCACTCGTATATATACTCTCTCTCTCACACACACACACACACACACACACACATGCACATATACATGTGTACACATAAGCATAGGGAAAGACATACTTACATAAATATATACATACAAATGCACACTTATACACCTATACATGCAACGATACACACACACACGTATGCTCACACACACATAAAGCAACGCATTTGTTTGTGCGTGCGCACACATACATATACACACATTATCACATACAGGCATACGCAGTACACTTCGACACAACCCACATGCTTATATACATATGCACACACACTCACGCATACGAACACAAATACACATACCGTACACACACGCACACATTGTGCCTATGGACACAATGCACGCGTTTACATATATGTGTATATATATATATATATATATATATATATATACATACATATATATACACATATACATATATATATATACATACATGCACACACCCACACATACATGCACACGTACACACGCGCATGCACAGATATTCACACAGACACACATAGATGCACACACACACACACACACACACACACACACACACACACACACACACACACACAGTACACGTGGACACATCACATACGTTTATGCGAGATCGACACAATATACGTGCACACACCAAATTCTCCATTGTTCCTGTTTTGGTCTGACAGATTCTTTGACACAGTCGATTTAGAACCAGTCTCAAGTCGTTAACTATGAATGAACTAAACTGTCGCGTTGTATCTAAAGGTCATATTTGTAGCCAGGGGGTCAGGTGAAAACTTCTCCTTAATGGAATCCATCCATCACTGACCTAACGAACATACACACATACGCACGCACGCACGCACGCACGCACGCACGCACGCACGGGCGAAACACACAGCATAACACACAAAATATATATACACATACACACACTCAAAATACACAGAAAACATACACACATACACAAAGCACATACACGAAACAACACACACGCACACATACATAACACATGCGTACAAGCCATACGTTTGCACGCGCTCACGAAACACACACACGCACAAAGCATACAGAGAATATACATACACAAACACACAAAACATAACGGAAACACAAAACACACACAAAACACAAACACACATGCTTGAAACACATCCACACGCAAACATACACACACACACACACACATATACTCACACACACAAACACACACACACATACTCACACACATATGCTCACACACACACACATACTCATACACACATACACACACACACACAAACGCACATACACAAACGCACACACGCATACTTTCTCTTACACACACATACACACACAAACACACACACATACTCACACACGCAAACATACATACACCCACCCACCCACCCAGACACAGAGTATATGTTCGCTTGAGCCAATGAAGTAGCTTCACTCGACCTGCTAGAAATAGTCACCATAATCTCTCTCACATTATACCTTGCCGTCTTAAAATTGGAAGGACAGATTAGATATACGTAATACTAAGCGTATAATCCAGTGACTGTTGTAAGTTTGGAACCATTGACCAACCGGAGTTGATTTCTTTACGTCCTCGTAGCTTAACAATTCGGTAAAATGACCGATAGAATAAGAACCAGATTGAAAAATAAATGTTGGGGCCGATTTGTTCGACTAAACTCTTCAAGGTAATGCACCAGCATGACCGCAGTCCAATGACTCAAATAGGTAAAAGACAGAAAGAAAGAAATTACTATCGGTTTCAAATTTTGGCGCAAGGCCAGCAATTTCGAGGGAGGCAGTAAGTTGATTACACCGACCCAGTATTCAACTGGTACTTATTTTTTCGACCCCGAAAGAATGAAGGTCACAGTCGACCTCGGCGGTATTTGATCTCGGAACGTAAAGACAGACGAAAAGTCGCTAAGCATTTCGTCCGGCGTGCTAACGATTCTGCCAGCTCGCCGCCTTGAATGCAAATGAAATATTAATATTAATAGTTATCGCCAAGCTAACATGGCTGTCCAGGAAAATAAGACGAATGCTACCGTTTGATTATCTCCAAGAGGTCATCGCCTTTAGCTAGTTATGTGACACTCAAACCTGTGTCCATTATAACCTTCGAACAGGAGAGGTCAGCAGCTTCCCCTTGCTGGTTTGACATCCACAAACTAGTTTATGGGGTATTTTCCCTTTATCAATGTGGAGTTGCCGAACCCAGCAGGCGTCGCTGCTGACCGTCTGTTCGAAGGTTTATTTACTTATATTTAGAGGAATACATCCACTGAAAACCTGCTGGGTTCGGCTGCTCCACATTGATAAGGGGCAAATACCCCGAAACTAGTCTGTGGATGTCAAACCAACAAGGGGAAGCTGTTGACCTTCCCTGTTCGAAGGTTATAATGAACACAGGTTTGTGTGTCACATAACTAGCTTGAGGCGATGGCTACTTGGAGTTAATCAACGGTAGCATTCGTCCTATTTTGCTGAACTGCCATGTTAGCTTGGCGATAACTATTAATATCCAGTACTTTTGCCGTAGTCTCCTTTAGAGAGATTTAGAAATATTAAATTTTCGAAATATTAATAAGCAGTTAAAAAGATGATAAAAATCATGTTGAATAATCCTTTCTACAATTGTCATGAAATTTTCGGGGAGGGGGAATGTCGATTGCATCATCTCTAGTGCTCAACTGGAACTTACTTCATCGACCACATAAAGACGAAAGGTAAAGCGTCATTTGGATTAAGATCGAAAAAAAAAAAAAAGCCGGAAGAAATGCCGTGAAAAATTTTATCCGACGCGGTAACGTTTCTGATAATTCGCCGCCTTAAATTTGTTTAACAATGGCTTTATCTAAATTATTTGTCAAAAGGTCGTCCGTACGTTTTAAATTTCACAGCTCCATAAGTTTAGGATTGCAAATAATTAATTGCAGAATTGGGTATACCTACACTAGTGCTTCTCCGACCCGACTAAGTTTCAGAAAGAATGGGTATTTTTTAATAAAATTTTCTGCAGATACATTACGGATGGTGTAGATTACAGTCATATCAGAATTTAATGCGAGAAAAAAATTTGGTAGACGCACATACATACTGACTCACATCACATAAGTTTTGAAAATCCCAAGTTTCATTTTGTAGATATTTTGTGATGTGTTAGACAACAAATGTAGGCTGTGCAAGACCAACACTGGAGACATCGACCACATTATTGCCAATTGAGAGAGAATATCTTCCAAATGATATCTTCCCATGACACATGATGTGGTGGCCAGAACAGACTGGAAAAGGGTAACAAAAAACAAACACCTACAGATGAAGTTGACTATATTAAGACCGAGGTGTCACAAGAGTACTGGTGAAACTTGAAAATTAAAACAGTCATCAAGTTAAAATACAACCAGCCAGATATTGTTGTGTGGGACCACAAGGAAAGGATACGCTCAGTTGTAGAAATCAGTAGCTCTCTGGACACTAATGTGGTTAGAAAAATGCAGAAGAAAGAGGTTATCTATGAACCAGTGATAAGGAGTTTGCAAATCCAGAACCCAAGATACACTTTTAGCTTCATATCTATTATTATTGGAGTAATAGGTTACATACCAACTCGTCTGGAGCAAAGTATGGCTGGGGCAAAGTATGGCTTCTTAGGGAGAGAAGGCAAATCCTTAATTCATACGCTATAAATGATCAAGACATCTGGGACTGCAAAAGTCTGCAAAACCTTCTTAAAATTTGAAGGATGATGAACAAACAAAATGATTTCCTTTACGATCTTGCTGCCAAGCAAATGGCAGGTCAGAATTTATTCGAAATGAAAATAATAAAGAGAACACACACACACACACACACAGAACAAGTCAAAGAAAGCTTTGATTAGATGTAGGGAAAAAAAGCCCTTTGATACCATTCATTAACAACAGTAATCGCTATTTGGAAATTCGCTGGAAAGATTGAGGGAAAAAGAGAATGATGGATCGTTTCAACTATTACTCGGATGATCTTCATTAGCTATGGTAATTGTATTATAGATATGAATCGCGAAGACCACACAGCTCAAATCATCAATGACTAAAAACAAATAAAATCATTAAAGATATATAATCTTTCTTTGATTTCACATTTGGTGATATTATTGTTCTCAGCCATTTTGAATTATCTCTAAAATAATTGACGAAATGATTTATGCTGGAATCAATACACGAGAGTTTGTCGCAGCTTCCATAAGCCATCTACTAGGTCATCTCGGAATCAAAGGTCGCAATAGAACTGCAATGATGAAACACCTATCAGAGACAGTTGAGAAGAGCTCCATGTGACTGTGAGCAAACAGAAACGACAGCCGAAGCTGAAATAGAATGCTGTAAGCCGCAATATAGAGAATTATTGAAAGAAAACCCAGATTTAAATAGATTCACAGTGTAAGCTCGTTCTTTCAGTGACCTTCGTGACCGAGTGGTATGTACCACAGTTGAAGAGAATAAGATTACCCGAAGGTTCCAGGTTCAGTCCCTACCAAGACAGCATTTCGAAAACAGTAGGGCACATAAAAACCATGACCTATGGTGATCCCAGCTCCCTCAGAGTGTCAGGAACTAAAGGGCTGAAGTATTTGCTTGACGGAAATTCTTCCTCTGAAATTTTTCCTTGCTCTACGCCAAGGGCCCGGGAAGAGGGGGTGCAGCGGGTGCACCTGCAACCCCTAGAATTTTCAGGGGGTGCAAGATCAAAATTTGCACCCCCTACATAATCTTACCAGTTGCAGAAAAAAAGTGTCTAAAATCTGTCGGTATAAAATGCTGAAGTTCGATCTCGTTTCAAAACAAAGAAAAAAATAAATATATAAATAATATAAAAGTGATGAAGCTAGCATAAAATTCCCTAAGGAGTTCTGAAAGCAAGTAGCGTCAAAACACAAAAAAGTAAGTGACAATAACAACAGTAGCAGCAACAATAACAACAACAAAACCAGCATATATGGTTAATTTTGAATATATGGCGTTACTTGAATTATTGAAGACAGCTCCCAACCAGTTTCTGCCTGTCAATACTTCTCTCCATCTTTTAGTACCACTACCACCTTCTTTGTAATTGGTGTTGCTAAAGACTTAAAATATGGTTGAATAAATTCGACCGTTATTTCTTTATTGCCCACAAGGGGTTAAACATAGAGGTGACAAACAAGGTCAGACAAAGGGATTAAGTCGATTACATCGACCCCAGTACGTAACTGGTACTTAATTTATCGACCCCGAAAGGATGAAAAGCAAAGTCGACCTCGGCGGAATTTGAACTCAGAACGTAGCGGCAGACGAAATACCTATTTCGTTATTGCCCACAAGGGGCTAAACATAGAGGGAACAAACAAGAACAGACGAACGGATTAAGTCGATTACATCGACCCCAGTGCGTAACTGGTACTTAATTTATCGACCCCGAAAGGATGAAAGGCAAAGTCGACCTCGGCGGAATTTGAACTCGGAACGTAACGGCAGACGAAATACCGCTAAGCATTTCGCCCGGCGTTCGAACGTTTCTGCCAGCTCGCCGCTTTAGAACCGTTTGAATATTGTCACTCTCCTCGGAAACAACGTTTCTTATCCCTCTCGGCTCGACATGATTCCGATGAGGACGATCATTGTTCACTAGTCCTGAAGATGTAATTTAGTTGCTTCTTAATGACTTGTAGGCACGTGGTATTTCGTTATGCAACCATAATATACTATAGAGTATATTAAATGTTTTTATAAGTCAACACCACGCTCTACTGCCTTTGCAGTGCTCTTTACATGATTTTTTGCTACAACGTTTCGTACCGAGACGTCAAATAATATCGAAGACAAAAACGTGTTATGAGTGTATAAGTCATTATTAATGTTTACAAACAACTCCAGGATTGAGTTTAATATGTAGAGTGGTATATCAAATAACTCAACAAATTAGTTGGTTTTGTTTATAATCTGATACCAAAATGATGAATGAATGAATGAATGAATGAATTAAACGTATAGGAGGCGCGAGCGTGGCTGTGTGGTAAGAAGCTTGCTTCTCAACCGGGTTCAGGCCCACTGCGTGACACCTTGGGCAAGTGTCCTCTACTAAAACCTCGGGCAGACCAAAACTTTGTGAGTGGATTTGGTAGATGGAAATTGAAAGAAGCCCATCGCATATATCTGTGTCTTTGTGCCTGTGTTTGTTCCCCACCACCACTTGACAACCGCTGTTGGTGTGTTTACACCCCCGTAACTTCGTGGTTCGGCAAAAGTGATCGATAAAATAAATACTAGGCTTTATAAAAATAATAAAGTCATGGGGTCGATTTACTCGACTAAAACCCTTCAAAACGATGCCCCAACATGGCCGCAGACAAATAACCAAAAACAAATAAAAGATAAAAGATTTATGTTAAGTTGAAATGAAAATTAAATTTACTCAAGTTTGGCACCTTGAGGGTTCGGGTTACGTACTGTTCGTAAATGTTATTATATGCTAGTGTGTAACACCAACAATGTTGTTATTAGAAGTAAAAACAAGGCGGTGAGCTGGCAGAATCGTTAGCATGCCGGGCAAAATGCTTAGCGGTACTTCGCTCGTCGCTACGTTCTGGTTTCAAATTCCGCCAAGATCGACTTTGCCATTCATCCTTTCGGGATAGATATATTAAGTACCAGTTACGCACTGGAGTCGATCTAATCGACTAGTCCCCTCCCGCAAAATTTCAGGTCAATAAAAGGTCAATAAAAGAATATCAGTTGAATTCTTGGGTCGATGTAATCGATTGGTTCCCTCCCAAAACACTGTTAGTGTTGATGTCGTTCTTAGTGTATTTAAACACATTGACAGTGTTGATGTTGTCATATTGAGATCGATGTAATTGACTAGTCCCCTTCTCCTCATTACCTGTTGGTATTATGCCTATCATTTGTAATTAGAACAGTTAAAATGTGCAAAACATTTCACAAATCCAAAATAGGAATTCATTTTTGTTTTCCACATTCCAGCAATGGCGCTTTGTATCTTTGTGTCAGAAACCAGCTCCTTCTTTACAGGAAGGCTTCGAATAACCCAAAATAAAAGAATACACACACACACACACACACACACACACACACACACACACACACAAACAGCGTCGTCGTGTTTGTTAGCTAGGACACAACAAAGGCAGTGAGAGGATACGAACTACTATCTCTGGAGTCGATTGTCCGGTACGCTATCATCTCGGCCTTCGCACACTCATTGGTCGAGGACATTAAGTATTCGAACTACCAGCTTAAGTATTGTTTCTGACTGGGACATACCTGTGATCCACAAAAGATTAAACCCTCAATTCCATTTACCGCACCAGTGCGTGGGATAAATATTTATTACACCTGAGCACACGCGCGCGCGCACACACATGGACACACTCCAGTACATACATACACACATACATACATACATACATGCATACATACGTACACATGGAAGGATAAGCATATGATAATGGGGACCAGGTGATGATCGAACTCTGTATTCCAGGTAAACGCTTATCTGAACTACAGTAAAACAACGGTAATGCACTCAAGCGTGAATCAGACATGCAGTGTTCGATCACCACCTGTCTCTCCCCTGCCCTTCATCTCTGTCTTCTCTCTTTCTCTCGTTCTCTCTCTCTCCCCCCTCTCTCTCCCCCTCCCCCTCTCCCCTTCTCTCCCCCTCTCCCCTCTCCCCCCTCTCTCACACACACATTCATAAACACCCTCACATACACTCACTATTGTCACCTTTTCCTTCCTTTGTTATATATACATGGATATATTTGTGTCTGTGTGCGCGCGCGTGTGTGTTTGTGGCGGTGTGTTTATGAGTATTTTTGCGTAACATTCTCTGTGTGTTTATGTGTGCTTCTCTGTGTGGATAGTATATGTGATTTTGTGCTTCTGTCTACGCTTAAATGTGCTGTGTGCATTTGTGTGTTTGCATAGATGTTAATGTAGTTGTGCGTTTATGCATTTCAGTGAGTGTGTATGCAAAAACAAAACAAAACAAAATAAAACAAAAATACACTGTTGATCAATTATTAATCGATATTCTATACGATGCCTACCCGCTTTACACGCACGCACAGGGTGATCCCACAGTTTTGATAGTTTTTGTTGTTTAACCCTAGGACAACTTTGACCAACCAGTCCTATAAGGAAAGACATTACAGATGTGACAACAATAGAGTATGAGATGTTTTGGCACAGCCGTTTTGGCGTCGCCCTACTGGCATCGTTGATTCGACGCTTACTTGAGATTAGATGTTTTAATATTTCTCTCGTTCTCTCCCTCTTCTTTCCCTAACTCCACACACACTCCCCGTCTCTCTCTCTATATATATATATGTATGTATGTATGTATGTATGTATGTATGTGTGTGTGTGTGTGTGTGTGTGTGTGTGTGTGTGTGTGTGTGTGTGAATGTGAATATTTCTGCTCGGACATGCGTGTACATACATACATACATACATACATACATACATACATACATACATATACACACATATACACACACATACAATCATACATACATACATACATACATACAAACATACATACATACATACTTACATACATATATACATACGTACGTACGTATATATGTATGTACGTACTTATACTAGCACTCCATCCGTTACAGAACAGCCTACTTGTGAAATTAACGCAGCGGTGGCTGAGTACCCCTCAAACACGCGTCCCCTTAACGTAGTTCTCAGGCAGATTCAGTGTGATACCACCACCATCATACCTACCCACCCTACCCCCACTTCGCATGCCACAACCACCTAATAATACCTAATAATATTTAATTGTGATTAGGCGGCGAGCTGGCAGAATCGTTAGCGCGCCGAGCAAATAGCTTAGTGACATTTCGTCCGTCTTTACGTTCTGAGTTCAAATTCCGCAGTGGTCGACTTTACCTTTCATCCCTTCCGGGATAAAATAAGGATCAGTCGAACACTAGGGTCGATGTAATCGACTTATATCCCTCTCCCAAATCACTGGCCTTGTGCCAAAATTTGAAACCAATATTTAATTATAGAAATATAACAGGATTTTTTAAACATCAAATGGTTACGAGGGTCCAATCGAGGAAAACAGGAACAAGGGGTTCACGGGGGAAAAAAGGTTGCGAACACTTGAATCTATGATAAATGACATTTTATGCGCCCTTCTTCTTTTAAGACGTCAAGTAATTCGATGACTATCTCTCTCCCATAAATGTATTAAGGCACCGCGACCATAGACACAACACCACACTCCTGACAGGATACGAACTGATGACCTCTCTATTTTGCTGTTCTATATCACTTCATTAACTCGAGTCAACAAAGAAGCCTCTACAAAATCGCTCTAGTTGCTCGAAGTATTATTTTAAAATTGTTGTTGCTGTTGGCACTCCGTCGCTTACGACGTCGAGGGTTCCAGTTGATCCGATCAACGGAACAGCGTGCTCGTGAAATTAATGTGCAAGTGGCTGAGCACTCCACGGACACGTGTACCCTTAACGTAGTTCTCGGGGATATTCAGCGTGACACAGTGTGACAAGGCTGACCCTTTGAATTACAGCACAACAGAAACAGGAAGTAAGAGTGAGAGAAAGTTGTGGTGAAAGAGTACAGCAGGGTTCGCCACCATCCCCTGCCGGAGCCTCGTGGAGCTTTAGGTGTTTTCGCTCAATAAACACTCACAACGCCCGGTCTGGGAATCGAAACTGCGATCCTATGACCGCGAGTCCGCTGCCCTAACCATTTTGAAATTATAAAGGAAGAGAAAATCATAGCATGTTGACGTTATACACTGAAAACTTTCAAATACATTATAGACTTGTCGAAAGGAGTTCAAAATTACTCTGATATGTACCATTTCTTTTTTATAAGAAATGCTTCATATATTTTTTAATAATCCTTTCTACTATAGGCACAAGGCTTGAAATCTGGTGGGAGGGGATTAGTCGCTTACATCGGCCCCAGTGTTTCACTGGTGCTTAATTTGTCGACCATGGAGGCGCAATGGTCCACTGGTTAGGGCATCGGACTCGCGGTCGGAGGTTCGCTGTTTCGATTCCCAGACCGGACGTTGTGTGTGTTTATTGAGTGAAAACACCTAAAGCTCTACGAGACTCCGGCAGGGGGTGGTGGTGATCCCTGTTGTACTCTTTCGCCCCAACTTTCTCTCACTCTTTCGTCCTGTTGCTTGAGTAAAGCTGCGATGGACTGGCGTCCCGTCCAGCTGGTGGGGGGGGGGACGCATACGCCATAGAAACCAAGAAACCGGGCCCATGAGCCTGGCTAGGCTTTAAAAGGGCGCATAAATAAAAAATAAATAATTTATCGACCCTGAAAAGATGAAAGTCAAAGTCGACCTCGGCGGAATTTGAACTTAGACCGTAAAGAGGGACGGAATACTACTAGGCATTTTGCCCGGTGTGCTAACGATTCTGCCTGCTCGCCGCCCTAATATATATTTTTAACAATCCTTTATACTGGAAGCGCAAGGCCTAAAATTTGGGGAAAGGAATTAAGTCGATTACAATGACCCCCCCCCACATTCATTTAATCGACCCAGAAAGGATAAAAGGAAAAGTCGAACCCGGTAAGATTTGAACTCAGAGCCTAGCGTAGAAGAAAAACCGTTAAGCATTTTGCCTGGTGTGCTCACGATTCTGCCTGCTCGCCGCTCTAGTACATCTTTTAATAATGCCACCTTAAATAAGTTAATCAAACGACGATATTCTTTTCTACTCTAGGCACAAGGCCCTAAACTTTGGAGAAAGGGTGCTTAATTTATCGACCCCGAAAGGATCAAAGACAAAGTCGACCGTGGCGGAATTTGAACTCAGAACGGTAAGCATTTCGCCCAGTGTGCTAACGATTCTGCCAGCTCGCCGCCCTATGCCACCTTAAATAAGTTAATCAAACGACGATATTGAGAAACGAAAACATTAATCTATAATAAAAATAACATTGTATACGAGGGAAATACTAAAATGTTTCTGGTTTTAAGGGTGTTGCGAGGCCCGACATTCCGAGTTCTTTTACAGGGCTCAGAAAAAACTGATGGACTTCTGCAATAAGTGTGTGAATCTGAGAGGGAAATATATTGAAAAAAATCACAACTAACAGATCCTTCTGTATTTTCTTTTACCCAAAGCCAGGAACTTTTCAGCAAACCCTCGTGTGTGTGTGTGTGTATATATATATATATATATATATATATATATATATATATATATATATATATATATATATATACTTTTATTCCTTTTCTTGCTTCCGTCATTTGACTGCGGCCATGCTGGAGCACTGCCTTTAGTCAAACAAATCTATCTCAGGACTTATTCTTTGTAAGCCTAGTACTTATTCTATCGGTCGCTTTTGTAGAACCTCTAATTTACGGGGACGTAAACTCACCAACATCGGTTGTCAAGCGATGATGGGGGGACAAACACAGACTCACAAATACATACATACATACATGCATCATATATAGATACATACGTAAATGCATAATACATACATATATATATATATATACAACAGGCTTCTTTCAGTTTCCGTCTACGAAATCCACCCACAAGGCTTTGGTTGGCTTGAGGCTAAAGCAGAAGACACTTGCCCAAGGTGCTACGCAGTGGGACTGAACCCGGAATCATGTAGTTGGGAAGCAAGTTTCTTACCACACAGCCGCTCCATATGTATGTATTTGTGTACACCCCCACCTCACACACACACACACACACACACACACACACACACACACACACACACACACACACATATATGTATATATATATATATATCTAACAAAGCAGCTTTTGTTTCGTGAAGGTGCGGCTTTGGTGGTTAGGGTGTTGCGCTTATGATCGTACGTTTGTGGTTTCAGTTCCTCATTCGGTAAGTGAGCTGTTTCCTAAAGCAAAGCACTTCAATTCACGATGCCCTAGTTTACTTAACTGGCACTTATGAGTAATCCTGCGTCATGTTCAAGAAAGAAATATATGTAGGTCGCAGAAAACGGGAAATCGGCCTTCTGTAGAACCTTGTTCGCTTCTGTTCTTTCATTGTTTTTGTTTTGTCTGTCTATTGCACCATACTGAAGCACCGCCTTGAAGTGTTTTAGTCGAAGAAACCGTCTCCAGGACTTATTTTTTCAGGCCTAGAACTTATTCTATTAGTCTCTTTGCCGAACCGCTAAGCTACAGGTATCTAAACACATCAACACCGGTTGTCAAGCAGTGGTGGAGGGACAAACACAAAAAAACTTACACACACACACACACAAATGGTGGGCTTCTTTCAGTTTCCGTCTACCAAATCCACACACAAAGCTTTGGTCGGCCCGGGGCTATATAGCAGAAGACACCTACCTAAGGCAACACGCAGTAGGACTGAAACCGAAACGATATGGTTGAGAAGCAAGCTTCTTACCACACAGCCATGTCTAGGATAGCCAAGTAAAATTTGTAGTGCATTCTCTATCATCGTTGATTTCATTTCAATTCTAACTCTTCTGGTATAAATTATATGTCCCAGAATCAAAAGACCGCCAGAAAGAATCAAACATTCTAATCGAGTGTTTGCGATTAAGTTCTTTATAGAATTAAAGAAGTCGAAAATGTACGACAGAACTTTATATTTATTTTGTAAAAGAAGCACAGGCACGGCTGTATGGTTAAACACGCTCGCTTTGTAACGAGGTGGATTCAGGTTCAGTTCTACTATGCAGCACCTTGGGTAAATGTCATCTAATAATATCATATTATTATTCCTGGCCGACTAATGCCTTTTGTAAGGGAATTTGGTGGGCGGAAACTGTCTGAGAGTCCGTCGCACGTGTCATCCACTATAGCCCCGGGCCGACCAAAGACTTGTGAGTGGATTTGGTTGATGGAAACTGAAAGTAGCCTGTCGTATATATGTGTATGTATAAAGGAGCCTGTCGTATATATACATATATATGTGCGTGTGTATGTGTGTGTGCGTGTGTGTGTGTGTGTGTCTGTGCTTTCATTATAGTGTCCTAGCTACAACGTCATGTCTCATCGGTAGATAATACTGTGATGACATTTTCAGACAACTACTTATGATGTGGGTGATATCTTCAGTGTGAACTCCACAAAGTCTGCATCGGTTGTCACATTTTACTGCTTCTCCTGCATCTCTGTCTCTTTTACGCATCAGGCACTTGGTTGATATCTCCTGTTCCTGGATTGCAAACACATGCCCTTCAGAGTGGGAGGTAGTAATCCGGCAATTGGTCCATGATAAACTGCTTTGATGATCGATGTTACTATCATCAGGTAACTTTTTACTAACATAACCATGCATACTTTCTGCTCATATAGAGTCATTCTTTCATCTAATGATACGTTGCGGTAGAGTCGTGCGACTTCTTTGGGCATGCATGTATGTACGTATGTATGTATGTATGTATGTATGTATGTATGTCTCTTATAGTTTTTAGTTATTATAAAACTTCCACTGGAGAGGCAGGCGGTTTCCAACAAAGATACAAGGTTCCATCTTTAGGATGTAGTTAACACAGACAAATTCACATTTAGAACTTGAGAAAAGTTTTGCATATTTTTACTGTTCCACTCACAGAATCTGCACAGAGTCTGAGTGGAACAGTAAAAATATGCACTTGTAATGTATGAATTAGTCGGTCGATTTCTCAGTTTATCCAAATTCTCCTTTAAGCATTTACTAACAAAACTTAGTGCAAATGTATGTATGTATGTATGTATGTATGTATGTATGTATGTATGTATGTATGTATGTATGTATGTATGCATGTATAAAATAGAAAGAGAGGCGGAGGACTTCATTATCAGACTTGTCCTTAATTCTTTAAGATGTCTGGGTGTTACTTTTGTAGCCTGCTGTTTCTAACAGGTCAAGTGACGAAGTTTATCTATGCGGTTAAGAAGTTCGCTTCACTATTATGCGTTTCCCGGTTCAGACATTAGAACGAACAGTACTCAATTATATATATTTTGGGCCGCGCACAAAACAACAGTTGCTTGAACTTGAAGAATTTCTTCATTATATAAAAAAATTTTAAAAAATGGTATTTACGTTCATTGTATGATTCGAAGTGTGTTTGTGTGTGTGTGTGTGCGTGCGTGTGTGGTGAGGTGGAAGGTCTCCTTTTGAAAGATAAATAAGGTTTGCGTTTTTGTTATCGCGAAAGGCTGTCATCTTGTGACGTCGCCAATGTACGTACGGCTTTGTAAAGGATCTTAATTAACGCAAATATTGGATGTCTGGGTGACTGAGAGTATCTGATATTATTAGTAAGAGAACAGAATGTTGAGGTATAAAATATGCAGAAGTGTGGAGAGTTGTGACAGCGACAAAGCGACAAGGATTTAATAGAAGCTTTCAGGAAATGAAGAGTAAAGTCGGGTGATTACAGATCCTCGAACGATAGCGATTTTTTAAATTGTTGTTGTTGTTGTGGGTTTTTTTTTTCTTTTGGATATTCCTGGCACTGTCATTTCTATGGTCAATGTTGTTGTTATTGCTATGGTTGCTGCTATTGTTGTCTTTCAATTAGCCTAAGCTGACGCACCAACATATATCTGTTCTGAAATGTCACTCTTCTCTTTTGTCAAATCTCAGGTTACAACTGAAATGCTTCGCTAGCCGTGAAATTACCTGCCTGCCATTGATTGTGTACGTGTGTTAGTGCACAGTTATATATATATACATATACATACCTATATATATAAGTATATAAATA
>NC_142935.1:54213665-54243665 GCF_046866305.1 Octopus bimaculoides
AATAATGATCATTAAACACACAAAAAATAATCCAGATATTTTATTAGCAACCTTAATTACAATCGCCTCAAAGTTGAAGAAAAGTTTCTTGAAAAAACAAAAGGACCTGTCACCTGACTGTGATCCAAACTTTCTCACCTTCAATAACAATAGCTATGGTGATTAATCTTTGCTCCCGAAGATAATGTAACAGTACAAAATGATGGTGTAATACGGTAATTTCAAGCAGACAGAGAGAAAATAACGAGAAATCAGAAATTACTCATTTTGCCCCAGTTACCAATTCGCCGTCCCAATTTTTTTTTTACTCTTCCGTCACCATCAAAAATATTTCATAGCTTTGTTACTCTACTACAAAGACAAAAGCAGTTTGAATCAGGAAAAGGCATATCAATGACTTATAACCCCCACATCCATTCATATTTTATGGTATGAGTGTTGAATCTAGTAATATCGCTCGGAATTTCCTGTCAACTTTTAAGCTGTTCAATTTAAAAGTTAATAATAGTTGCATGAGAAATAACGCAATTCAAATTATCTATTGTAACTGAAGTAGATGTACTAGAAATAAAATAAATCAATTATCAAAATGATATTACATCACCAGGTTCCGTTCAATGCCATACGCTTGTGTAAAGAGCTAAAGTAACATCCTATATCCATAGATGGTATGGAACTGAATTACAAGTTCTCTCTCAAAAAGAAAACATATTTTTACAAGTGCGAGCTGACCATACAGCATGGGCCAGCTGGCGATTGAATAACTTTGACCTTCAGTCTAAAATAATCACATCAGGCCAGATCAGGGATCTAGTTTAAAACGGGGGCACCAGTTTTCATTAATGTTTTATGTAGTGTTTTTGGTACCGAAAGACTTTCAAACTTCGTATACTTATCTATTTTGTGTTATAGAACAGAAAAAAATTTTTGTATTCGAATTTATTTCATGTAAAAAAATTGTCTTATTTCGATAATTTCTACTAATCACTGACGTCTATTCAGTTGAAAACAGTTAGCGCTGTAACGGTGTATATCGTATTAATCCCCTAACCCTAACTAGACTGTTAACCCTAATCCTAACCCTAACCCTAAAACTAACCCTAACTCTAGAATCCGAACACTAAAATTGTTACACACATAGATACGCACAGCGTAATTTATTATATAAACAATATATGCGTATAAATTACGATTAAACCGGATGAAATATGTCACAGGGAATAACATTTTTATGACTGGCCAGCAGTAACTCTATTCAGCTGAATAGACATCAGTGATTGGTTGAAATTACAGAAATACGACAACTTTAACATGGAATAACTTGCGATGTACGTTTTTTTGTTAAGAAGACTAAGAGTAAAAGATGTTTTATATGACACATTCTACCAGTGTCCCAAGTTTCAAAGTGTTTCGTTAGTGTTTCGTTAAGAAAATACTGGTGCCCCCGTTTTAAACTAGATCCCAGATCAGTTAATTATCGGTCTACACGTGCTTGAGTAAAACAGATATTAAGTGCACTCGGCAGTTATTGTTAAATCCAAACACTAAAGATTTGGTAGGGCCGCGTGTAGAATTCTGTTTCAAATTTATCTTTTATCTTTTACCTGTTTCACACTAATGCTGGGGCACCGCCTTGAAGAATTTTTAGTCAAATGAATCAACAACAGTACTTTTTGTTAAGCCTGGTACTTATTCTAGTGGAATCTCTTACCGAACCACTAAGTTACAGGGATATAAACACAGCAAAGCAACACCGGTTGTCAAGCGGTGGTGAGTGACAAACACAGACACAGATACACACACACTCACACACACGCGCGCGCACACACAGATATATATGAGGGATGCTGAAAAGTTCCTGACTTTAGGGGTGTCGTGAAAGGCCTGGTTGGTGGTCCAATCTTCTGAGTTCTTTTGTAGGGCTTAATCAAACGGACATGGTGGATTGATTAGTAAGCAACTTCACTTTTCCTTATCTATAATTGTTATGGCCAGGTCTATTATTTTCACATACGTCTTTAGTGGTTGTCCAAAATTGGCCATGCAGGGGTTTCTCTTCAATTTGTTTCATTTGCTCTCTTTGTATTTCATTCTGGTCCTTTTCTCCTATATTAAGCGCCTGATTACCTGTTCTTTATTTACTGTCTTTAATAGTTTTCCTGCGCTGCTCTGTAAATCCTCTTCTTGGCTTTTTCTTTCCGTCTATACACATTCTTCTTCTGTTATTAAGACTCTTCCATCCTAGTCTCTCCACAAGTACAGCCGGTTGATCTCAGCTTTCGGACAGTGGACTCCATACATTGTCAACAACTTTCTAGTTTTTCTGTCAAGTTTCTTTGTATCGTTTTCGGTCCAGTCTATAATTCCAACTCCATATCTGATTACGAGTATTGCTTTACTCTTTTACTTGTTCCAGTCATTTGACTGCGGCCATGCTGGAGCTCCGCCTTTAGTCGAGAAAATCGATCCCAGGACTTATTCTTTGTAAGCCTAGTACTTATTCTATCTATCACTTTTTGCTGAACCGCTAAGTTACAGGGACGTAAACACACCAGTATCGGTTGTCAAGCGATGGGGGGGGGACAAACACAGACACACAAACACACATACATATATATATATATATACATATATATATATACATATATACGACGAGCTTCTTTCAGTTTCTGTCTACCAAATCCACTCAAGGCTTTAGTCGGCCCGAGGCTATAGTAGAAGACACTTGCCCAAGGTGCCACGCAGTGGGACTGAACCCGGAACCATGTGGTTGGTAAGCAAGCTACTTACCACACAGCCACGAATTTATTGCTTCAATAAATTCTCTTTATTTCAGCTTCGGCTGCAATAATTTTCTTTCGCTCCTTTGTACTCCCTACCGATCATTTGTTTCATTTCTTCATTTCTTATTTCGTCTGCTTCCAATATTCCCAAGCATTCCCAAGTACTTATACCACTGTCCTTTTTTCAATCATTCTCTTAGTTTGCTAATCTGGCATTTCAATTCCCTGGCTTCTTTCAATTCTTCCTTGTTTCATTTTCAATACAGCACAATTTTCTATCCAAAATTCCATACCTACGTCATTTGAGAAAATGCGGATAGTATGTACAAAATTTTCAAGCTATTTCTTATTTTTTGCATAAAACCTTTATATCATCCACGAAAAGATGATTTATCTGACCATTTCATTTTTCCAAATCATAGTAAGCGCTGTCATGGCCAATACGAATAATAATGGATATATGCTATCACCTTGGAATATTCCATGTCTGATGTTCACTTTTCGAAGTTTTTGTTTTCCCCCGATTAATTCTTCTTCTTCTTCTTCTTCTTCTTCTTCTTCTTCTTCTTCTTCTTCTTCTTCTTATTATTATTATTATTATTATTATTATTATTATTATTATTATTATTATTATTATTATTATTATTATTATTATTATTATTATTATTCAGACTGACTTTAACATTCAGACTGACAGAGTAACAGAGGCTAGAAGGCCTGATTTGGTAGTTGCAGATAAAGAGAATAGAAAATGCCAGATAAGTGACGTTACAGTCCCAAATGATGAAAAAATCGATATGAGACGTATAGAAAAAATAGCAAAGTACCAGAACCTCGCCATTGAATTACAAAGACTATGGAAAGTGCGGGCCAAATGTAACCCAGTAGTTATAGGTACATTGGGAACTATCCCTAAAGATTTGGACAGATGGATAGAGGAAATAGGCATAAAACCCAGTTCAGTACAGCTCCAAAAAAAAAATAGTGTTATTAGGGACAGTTAGGATACTTAGTGGGGTTCTTGGCATGTAAGGTTATTTGTTGCAACCCGATGTTAGGACGTTTTTCATTTCCAACAGTCTAATCTGTTGTGTGTATATGAAAATGATAATAATAATAATTTCCAAAGCACAAGGCCTGAAATTTTGATGGAGGGGAACAATCGATTACATTGATCCCAATGTTTCACTGGTACATAATTTATCGACCCTGAAATGATGAAAGGCAAAGTCGACTTCGCCAATCTAGAAAAGCTGCTGAGTATCTAAGTAATGATATTGCCCAAATATTAACAGCCTTCACAAGATTCGGACCATTTAGCTTTGACTTCATTAGTTTCTTCACTATTCTGATGTACACCTCAATTTTCGTTTTCATTTCTATAGTTTCATTTCTATAGTTTCATTTCTATACTCTATCGGATTCTAATACTCCTAGATACTTATAACTCTCTCCTCCTTTCAATGATTTTAATGTCTGGCCATCTGGTAATTGGATGCCTTCGCTGTTGACCACCTGTCCCGTTCTCATGGCTAATACTAGAAACTTATCTATGCCAAAATTCATGCCTATATCTTTGTTGAAGAGTCTTACAATCTGAATTAAGGAATCTATCTCTTTTTCATTCTCATTAAAAAGCTTCAGATCATTCAGGTAGAGCAAATGGTTAATTTTTCCCTTACTATTTCTGAAATGATACCCTGAAATGATACGCGCGCGCGCGTGTGTATGTTTCCTCTATGCACGGCCAAACCCCTGGATCAATCTGTACCAAATTTGGCATGAAGATTTTTCATTATTCGGGAAAGGTTGTAGGGGTTCAAATATAGGGGCTGTATCCCCTCCCCTATACGACTCTTCCGAATTCTTTTTTCAGCGCTAGAATAGTTTCACTTTTCATAACGCTATAGTTTCACTTTTATTGTCTCACTTTTATTGTTACTGTGTGTGTGTGTGTGTGTGTGTGTGTGTGTGTGTGTGTGTGTGTGTGTGTGTGTGTGTGTGTGTGTGTGTGTGTGTGTGTCCGCTATGCACGGCTAAACCGCTGAATCAATCCGTACCAGGTTCTGGGTTGGGGGTCACTCAAGTTTTAACTTTTTTTCAAAACAGAAATATGTTTTACATACCTGTCGTATACGTCGGTTTTGTTTTTTCGCTTTAAAGGTAAACAATTCTGATAGAAGCAAACACGAATTCTCCGTCATACGTCTACAACCCCACCTCTTTTTAAAAGTAAAGATAAATGCTTTTAAATTGTGATAATGGTAGAAGAAGTTTAGTCCTTACCGCCAAAATTCATTTCTTTTGGGAAATGTAAGTGTGATGATGCCTTCATTCCACGGATCCCATTAATCCTATCTGACCTCCCCTATGAATTTAAACGGCTCCAGTTACCAGTGAAACTAACTTTTGTTACGTCCATAAACAAATCTCAAGCACAATCTCTCAACATTGTTGGCCTTAACCATGCTTCTCCTTGCTTATCTCATGGACAATTTATTTGTTGGATGTTTGCGAGCTGGAAGTCCCAAAACCCTTTTACTTTGTACATCAATTAAAGGACACAGTGAAAACATTGTATATTTATTTAGGAGTTCTACAAAATTAAACTGTGATTGATTTCAGGATTTGTTTTAATAGCTTTGATTATGCTCCTAGAATTTTTCTGATAGAATATTTCTGAAAATATATTTTTAATCAGAGTAAATATACTTATTTCTCTTAACATTCTTGAAACTTCCGAGCAACGCCGGATACTTAGGCTAGTGTATGTGTATATATACATACATACATACACACACACACACACACATATATACACACACACATACATATATATGTGTGTGTGTGTGTTTGTATGTATGTAAGTATATATGTATAATGTATGTTTGTAAGTGTGTGTGCGTGTGTCTAGGCATGTATGTATGCATCTGTGCTTTTATATCTCACTTTCTCCAGCCCCTTCTCCGTGCGTGTATGTCTCTCTCTCACTCTCACTTTCTTTCTCTCTCTCCCCCTCTATCGCGCTCTCACTTTCTTTCTCTCTTCCTCTCTGTCTGTCTGTCTGTCTGTCTGTCTCTCTCTCTCTCTCTCTCTCTCTCTCTCTCTCTCTCTCTCTCTCTGTGTCTCTCTCTCCCTCTCTCTCTCTTTCAGTTGGGTAAATGTGCCATAGAAACCGACCATCCCACACTTCGCCGTGTGTACGTGAGTTTTAACACGACTGTAGCCTTACTCTATCTCGTCCGGTAACGCCTGTCGATAGTCAAGAGTAACAACCAAAATATGTTCTTGGTTTTATTACCGTTTTGGTGAACGTGGTTTTTGTTTGAACCCACGTCAGCCTCAATCGACCTGACGTATGTTCAAAGGTGATCCAATGATCATTCTGTCGCATTTCAAGAACAGAGCACACAGTAACGTTACGGATCTATTTAATTTGACGTACAGATTTTTTAATTAATTTTTAAACTAAACACTTTGAAACTTCCGATATTGGTAGACTGTGTCATGTAGAACAAGCACAGACACAAAGTCACACACATATAGGATCTTGTTCAAAACGGGGGCACCAGTATTTTCTTAACGAAACACTTTGAAACCTGGGACACTGGTAGAATGTGTCATATAAAACATCTTTTTCTCTTAGTCTTCTTAACAAAAAAACGTACATCGCAAGTTATTTCATGTTAAAGTTGTCGTAATTTTGTAATTTCAACCAATCACTGATGTCTATTCAGCTGAATAGAGTTACTGCTGGGCGGTCATAAAAATGTTATTCCCTGTGACATATTTCATCCGGTTTAATCGTAATTTATACGCATATATTGTTTATATAATAAATTACGCTGTGCGTATCTATGTGTGTAACAATTTTAGAGTTCGGATTCTAGAGTTAGGGTTAGTTTTAGGGTTAGGGTTAGGGTTAGGGTTAGGGTTGAAATGTCAGAACTAACGGGGATTAATACGATATACACCGTTACAGCGCTAACTGTTTTCAGCTGAATAGACGTCAGTGATTAGTAGAAATTATCGAAATAAGACAATTTTTTTACATGAAATAAATTCGAATACAAAATTTTTTTTCTGTTCTATAACACAAAATAGATAAGTATACGAAGTTTGAAAGTGTTTCGGTACCAAAAACACTACATAAAACATAAATGAAAACTGGTGCCCCCGTTTTGAACAAGATCCCACATATATATATATACATATACATATATACGACGGGCTTCTATTCAGTTTCCGTCTACCAAATCCACTCACAAGGCTTTGATCGGCCCAAGGCTATAGCAGAAGACACTTGCCCAAGGTGCCACGCAGTGCGACTGAACCCGGAACCATGTGGCTGGAAAGCAAGCTACTTATCACACAGCCACTCCTGCGCCTATATTTGATTCGTATACCGAAGTGTGTTTATGTATAAAACTGTCTTGCTACAGTATAAAACTGAAGGACGGATCCGGCAAGCAGCTGAGTACATTATGAAGATCACCCTGCTGCCTTTCTTTGGCCGGGAAGGGAAGGCGATGTTTCTTTGTCTGGTAGCCTCAGTGACAAAGGTTGCGTGGCAGTACAGGTTGAAAGGGCTCAAGACAGACACTCTCCTCTTTGGTCAAGCCTTCATCAACATTTTTCAAAGTTTCAGTTGAAAACGAAAGTGAAGGTAGAGAGAGAAGTGTTGCTTCCCAGCAATTTTGTTAAAAGGTGGGTGAATGTAGCGCAAATGATGCGGCCTACTCCTAGCGCATGCTCTGTAGATCGTGGGCAGCTGAAGAGGAGAAGATCAGAGTGGTCGTGGCTTTTTTGTGGGGTTTCCAAGAACAGCCTTAGAAAGTCTTCCGCTTTTCGAGATTTTTTATTGTTAGAATTCTATTTATTGTTATTCTTTGTTTACACGTTTCAATCCCACTCTATTTGTATTGTATTGTCCTGTTACATCCCCAATGGGTTTTTTAATTGAATCCTCAGTGGTTAATTACAAAAAAAATATTATTATTATTATTATTAATAATAATAATGAGCTGGCAGAATCGTTAGCACGCCGGGCGAAATGCTTAGCGGTATTTCGTCTGCCGCTACGTTCTGAGTTCAAATTCCGCCGAGGTCGACGTTGCCTTTCATTCTTTCGGGGTCGATTTAATAAGTACCAGTTACGACTTAATCCCCTCCTCCAAGCTACCCTTGTGACAAACAATTATTATTATTATTATTATTATTATTATTGCCTTTGCGCAGCTTCTAATGCTGGAGATGTACTACGGTGTCAGCTGTTCACTACCAGTGAACTAAGGTAACGCCTCTTATTTTTCGAGCACTTACCGGAGTATTCGAGCGGTTCCAAGCAGTGCTGCTTTCTGGAAGTGCTCCACCCTTATTGCAGCCCCTATTTGTTCCATGTGCTTCTCGAGATTTTTGCTCACTGTTCTCAGGGCTCTGACAATTATTGGTACTACTGCTACCTTTTTCATCGACCACAACTGCTTAACTTCCCAAGATAACCTGTCATATCTCTCGACTTTTCTTTCTTCCTTATCGCATACCTTGTTGTCAGCTAGGCATGCTATATCTATGATCCAGCATAGTTTGTTTTCTCTCTCAATTAAGGCTATGTTTGGCTTCCTGTTATCTATCTCATGATCGCACTAAATCATAAAATCCCATAGGATCTTTGCATTTCTATTTTCGACGATACCTTCAGGTTTGTGGTCGTACCAATTTTTTGCTCTGTCAAGTCCATACTTGTTGCAAAGTGTCCAATAGACAAACCTGGCTATATTGTCGTGGCGTCTCTTATATTCCTTCTGGGCTAGTGTCATACATTGGCTGGTAATATGCCATAAGATTTAACCGTTTTGTCCACAGATTCTGCATTTATCACTTTCTGCTGTATTTTGTCTATTCTGTATTTTATGTAGTTTGTTCTTAGTGCTTGCTCTTGGGCAGCACAGTTTAGAACCTCCATTTCCGGTCTTAAATCACTTTTAGTCATCCACAGCCATCTTTTTTCTCTGTCTGTCTTATCTTCAACATCCCTATGAAATTGACTATGCATTCTTTTCTTTACCCACCTATTTTCAGTTTCATTCGTTTTCAATTTCTTGTATAGTGCTTTATCTTTACAATTTTACATCCTACACAAGCCTGACCGTCTTCTAATAATAGCGGTTCTGTGGCATTTTTTACATACCATGCTAGGTTGTTTTCTTCTGCTTTAATGCTGTGTTCGCATCCAATAAGTCCTCTTCCCCCTCTTTTTCTTGGTACATAATCTGTCAGTGTCACATTTTGAGTGGAGTAACCCATATCTAGTTAGCAACTTCCTTGTCTTTTTTTCTAAGTTGTTTAGCTTGTCTACTGTCCATGTGATTACCCCTGCTCCATATCTAAGGAGTGAAACCGCCCAGGTGTTGATAGCTTCGATCTTATTTCGTCCGTTTAATTTCGACTTGAGGATCAATCTCAGTCTGCGCAAGTATTCCACCTTAAATTTTCCTGTCATTCCTTTCTCCATCAATTTATCCATTTTCAAAATCCCCAAGTACTTATAGCCCGTCTCTTCTATCTGTTTCATAACCTCTCCCGACGGTATCGTTAGCTCGTTCATACATTTGTTTTTGCCTCTCTTCAAGACTAACACACCACACTTTCTCACACAAATTGGAGACAACCCTGACAGTCATTTGAAATGAAATTTCCTACATTGGGGAAAAAAAAAGTTATAAGCACTATTTGTATCAGCTTTAAAACAGGGGACTCGGTGAAAGTGGAAACCGAAATAGTACGTGATGCTCCTGTTCATGAGTGGTTCTGCAGTATTTGGGAAGGAGAAACGCAAATATCACTGTCAGGGGCATTTGCGATGATGTGGACAGGTGGGTAGTAGTCACCTTCGTCGCTCTATATTGGCAAGTTGTCACTGCTGATATAATATTTAGTGATATGTGGTCGGATGGGTCATCATAGATATACACGATCTCGTCAGTCCAAAGATGTATCAGAAATGTGTCCTGTAGAGGGTACTGAGAGGAAGGTTGTTACATATGTGGAAGCAAAACCCATCTTAAAGCTTTCAGCATAAAGAAATTATATAAGCATCAAAGGCAACAACAAAACATGGAGATTGTTAGTCACAGGGTGACACCAGAGAGAAAACCAAATAAAATCGCTCTGTCCTTATTAGCAATAGCGAACCACGAGATCGAAGAATCTCTTTCAGCCACAATCGGCGAGACTAATAAACTTCCACCACCACCACCACTACAACAACAACAACAACGGAGAGTACGAAACGACCAACCCCTCACCTCATAACAGTACCACCCTATGTACTTACGAGGAATGCGGACCAGTTGGGGGTTGATGAGCATAAGCAGACTTCCTAAAAAAATGAAACCCAACGGAGAAAAACAAGCTGTAAAAATGCGAAGCAAGCTACACCTCCCGCAAAGAAGAAACTTTCTCCTCTGAGGAAGAGCCGATATCGTATGAAAAAGGACAAGTCCCCACCCTGAATGAAATGAAATTCACAGCCAATCACAAAAATAAAAAAATCAATAAAATATGATTAAAAAATAAAATTCTACAAGGAATCTTATAAAATATCCAGTCGAAGTACGGATTAAAAATGGAGAGGGATCATATTTTAAGTAGTATAAAAAGTACGGAACAATATTCCAGATTTTAGATAGATGTTATGACGTATTATATGTGAAAGATCTATTAGATGTGGTCTCACACTTGTCCCGTATTACTAAGAAGAATACATGATAGAAATATGAGACATCCTGATCGACACAAGTGGACGTTTAATTTGTTTTTAGATATAAAAATCTTGTCATAAGTATTATGTGATTAATCATACTGATTAAAACAAAATACTTCCGTCTAAATGTTTCGTGCTTTATAAATCTTAAATTCGACAAAATTGTATATTGTATAACATCTTTTACCCACTCCCTTCACTTTTGTATAACTTTTCCGTTCCACCTCACACATCTTTGTAAGTCCCCTGTTTAATGCGTCTTTTCAAGCCCTTGTGCCTGTGGAAGTCTATTATTGATTTGATACAGGTTCACTCTTATTCTTATTTATGTCGATAGCGGGTTACTACCTGTAACCTTAGGTATTCACAAGCTTTCAATAGTCTTTCAAGTGCTTAGAACCTTCCTGATAATCTTTCCTGTCCTTAAGAGGCAAACTTTCTATAGAAGCTCCACAAGACATTACAATCTCCTCTGACCATTTGTCTATAACTCTGCTCCCAGTTCCCAATGCATCAGTTATTACAGGCACAACCTTTACAGTTTTCATGCTCTAAATTCTTGAAATAAGTTTATTGTTATAATTATTGAGAAAGCGAAGGCGGCGAGCTGGCAGAAACGTTAGCATGCCAGGCGAAATGCTTAGCTGTATTTCGTCTGCCGTTACGTTCTGAGTTCGAATTCCGCCGAGGTCGACTTTGCCTTTCATCCTTTCGGGGTCGATAAATTAAGTACCAGTGACGCACTGGTGGTCGATGTAATCGACTTAATACCTTTGTCTGTCCTTGTTTGTTCCCTCTACGTTTAGCCTCTTGCGGGCAATAAAGAAATAGGTATTTCGCCCGTCGCTACGTTCTAAGTTCAAATTCAGCTGAAATCGACTTTACCATTCATCATTTCGAGGTCGATAAAATAAGTACCAGTGAAACACTGGGGTCGATGTAATCGACTAGTGCTCCTCTCTCGAAATTTCAGTCCATGTGCCTATGATAGGAAGGATTTCTATTACTATTGAGTGAGAGAGCAGTGTATGCCATCAAAGTGAGACTGGGGTAAAATATACGAAGTCCAATATATCCATCATGACTACCCGTCTGATAAGGATACACCAGGCATATGCATCACAACCGTATATGCGTGACATGGTAATCTCATATTAAGATAAACAGCGCATGACTTAGCTGTTAGAATTTTCTTCAGGTCGAGTAGCCCATCTCACTCAAAAGGTCTCTGAATAAGGGTTTAAGCATGATGAACGAAACACCCATGTTTCTAGTGGGGGATTATTCAAACCGTGAAGGATTCTTCTCAACACGTGGCTATGGCGCTCCCCTATTACTTCTATTCGTGATCAGAGATGCACATATCGTCAGCCATTAAGGGACATGCTCAACTGGTGAAGGTCAAGCAACTGACAAGCAAAGCCGTGTCATTGAACAGAGTATTTGCTGTAGCACATCTTTTATATCAAGACAAATCATGTACATGATAACAATTCCAATCAGTTAAGATCAGAAGCAATGAGAGCCAGTGCCTGGTACTGCATCAAGGCATTTATTATTATTACTTATATTATCGACCCCGAAAAGAATGAAGAGAGATAGAGCGAGATACACATATGAAAGGCAAATGTTACCTCGGGGGCGTTTGCACCCAAAACGTAAACAATGCCGTTAAGCATTGTGTCCGGCGTGCTAACAATTCTGCCAACTCGGTGCCCTTACCAAGCTATGATATAATATAGGTAACCTATGCAGTAGATATAAAAACGGCAAATTTAACTATTTCTCTGCAGATTGAAAAAACAGATGGACAGCTTTAATCGATTTTCGAATCTCATTGGCTTCTCATCAGAGGTGTCTACCTCACTTTACATTCTACGTCACGAATCATATTCTTTTATTCTTTTATTTGTTTCTGTCATTTGACTGCGGCCATGCTGGAGCACCGCCTTTAGTCGAACAAATCGATCCCGGGACTTATTCTTTGTAAGCCTAGTACTTATTCTATCGGGCTCTTTTGCCGAACCGGTAAATTACGAGGGACGTAAACACACCAACATCGGTTGCCAAGCAATTGTGCGGGGTGGTGGTAGGGGACAAAAAAAAAACACACACACACACAGGCTTCTTTCAGTTTCCGTCTACCAAATCCACTCACAAGGCTTTGGTCGGCCTGAGACTATAGTAGAAGACACCTGCTCAAGGTGCTACGCAGTGGGACTGAACCTGGGACCATGTGGTTGGTAAGCAAACTACTTACCACACAGCCACTCCTGCGCCTATAGGTGTATACGTAATCATATGTAAAGCACGTTCACAGTTTGGGCTACCTGGTGTCATCTGCATTTGGGGTATATTTCCGCTGGATCTACTTCAGGAATACCGCAGGGTTAGTTGAGATAATAATAATTGATGAAGGAAACAGAAGATAGATTTGGCATTAATCTTTATTCAGTACGACGATCGTTTCGACTTATCCTGAAATTGTCAGTCATGGATAGGATGTTGTGCATCTAATTGTGTTTCTTTCATCAATAGTTATAATAATGTTTTCAACTTTTGACACAAGGACTGCAATTTTGGGGAAGGGGATGAGTCAATTACATCGACCCCTGTGTTCAACTGGTACTTATTTTATCGACCTCGAAAGGATGAAAGGTAAAGTCGACCTCAGCGGAATTTGAACTCACAACGTAGGGGCAGACGAAATACCGCTAAGCATTTCGCCCGGCATGCTAACGATTCTTCCAGTTCGTCGCCTTTCCAATAATAATAATAATAATAATAAAAATAATAATAATAATAATAATAATAATAATAATACTAATAATAATAATAATAATCATAATAATAATAATGATGATGATGATAATAATAATTATAATAATAATAATAATAATAATGCTTTCTAGTAAAGGCATATGGCCTGAAATTTGTGAGGAGGGGACTAGTTGATTTGTTTCGCTGGTACTTAGTTTATCGACCTCCGAAAGGATGAAAGGCAAAGTCGACCTCGGCAGAATTTGAACTCAGAACGTAGAGGCAGACGAAATACCGGTGTTTCGCCAGGAGTGCTAACGATTCTGTCAGCTCGCCGCCTTTCCAATAATAGTAATAATATTAATGGTTTCGAATTTTGCCAGAAGGGCAGCAATTTTTGAGGGAGGGGTTGAATCGATTACTTCTACCCCAGTGTTCAATTGGTACGTATTTATCAGCCCAGAAAGGATGAAAGGTGAAGTCAACCTCGGCGGAAATTGAACTCAGAACATGGAGACAAACGAAGTACCGCTAAGCATTTCGTCCGGAGGGCTGACGAACCTGTCAGCTCGCCTCCTTTCCAACAACAACAACAACAACAACAACAATAATAATAATAATAATACTAATAATAATAATAATAAAAAATAAAAAAAGAGAAAAGATTTATCGATTCTCAACGAAATTAGTAAACAATCAACACAACTAAGTAACAAGAAAACAAAAATACTGTACAAATACAGCATTACAGAAAAAGACTTACCTGAGGCAAAAGAAAAACTAAAGCAAGACATCCTTGCCAAAGCACAAAGGATCCACCGGTATGAGAAACGCCAACGTTTCTTTGAACGAAACAAACAGTTCAAATCCAACCCCCAAAAACTCTACCAAGAACTGGGTAAAAATAAAATAGACATTACTGCAGCACCAACAGCAGAAGAACTAGAGAAATTCTGGAAACAAATATGGTCGGTGAAGCAACAACCCCAGAAAAGGACCATTAAAACAACGAACTTAGCACCTGAGCAACTCTGGACCCCTATAACAACTGAAGAGGTCACCCAGACACTGCAAAGACTAAGCAACTGGAAGGCACCTGGACACGACAAGATCCCCAATTTCTGGTTAAAACACCTGCCAGGAATGCATAAAAAGCTGGCAGAGAACTTTAACAACATACTAGCAGAGCCAGAGACAATGCCTGAATGGCTCACAAAAGGGAAAACCATCTTAATCCCCAAATCCACGGAAACGGAGAACCCACAAAACTATAGACCTATAACCTGTCTTCCTACGATCTACAAAGCTTTTTATTGCAATAATATCGCAGAGATTGAGTAAACACCTGGAAAATAACAACCTGTTTCCAGAAGAGCAGAAGGGATGCTGCAAGGGCTCATACGGCTGTAAAGATCAATTATTGATCAATAAAGCCATAACTGAAGACATCCGCAGAAAGAAGAAAGGCCTCAGTATGGCCTGGGTGGACTACCAAAAGGCCTTCGACAGTGTTCCCCACACGTGGATTCTGGAAACGCTAGCCATAAACAAGGTGGCATCAATTATTATAAAATACATAGGGCACTCAATGAACAAATGGCAAACAGTGCTACAGCTCGATACAAAAGAGGGACTTGTGAAAACGAAAGCCATCCCCATTAGAAGAGGAATATTCCAGGGAGACACGCTCTCTCCACTCCTGTTCTGCCTGGCACTCACACCTTTAACAGAATTGCTAAATAGAACTGGATGCGGTTACAAATGCTACGGAAAAACAGTCAGCCACCTTCTATATATGGATGACCTAAAATTATATGCTAAAAACGACAAAGAGCTAGAAACACTACTACAGACAGTACACGGCTTTACCAAGGAAATAGATATGAAATTCGGATTAGAAAAATGTGCCAAAGCAACCCTGAAAAGAGGAAAATTAGTTGAAAGCAGCAATATAACACTAGATAAAGCCAATGAAATAAGAGAACTAGACGAAAGCCAACCATACAAGTATTTAGGAGCCAATGAACTAGATAGGATACAACATACACAAATGAAAGAAAAAATAAAGAAAGAGTACTATAGACGAGTTAGATCAATACTAAAAACAGAGCTCAATGCTAAAAACAAGAGAATGGGTATCAACACTTTAGCTGTCCCAGTTATAAGCTACAGCTACAACATCCTTAACTGGACACTAAACGAACTATGTAAAATAGACAGGAAAACAAGAAAAATAATGACAGGATATAGGATGCACCACCCAAAATCTGACATAGAAAGGCTATATATATACAACGCACAGAAGGTGGCAGGGGTCTTATACAGCTAGAAAACTATTATAAAATAACCACCATAGGACTGCAAAAATACCTACTCCAAAAGCAAGGGAAACTAATACAAATAGCCACAAAACACGAGCAAAACAAAAAGCTGTTTTCAGTATTTAAGGAAGCTGACAAATACAAACAAGAAATCAATCTACCTAACAAATACGAAGAAGAAGAAGAAGAAGAAGAAGAAGAAGAAGAAGAAGAAGAAGAAGAAGAAGAAGAAGAAGAAGAAGAAGAAGAAGAAGAAGAAGAAGAAGAAGAAGAAGAAGAAACAACAAAAGCTATAAAACAAATGAAATCCAAACTAAAACTAGAACAGCAACGAACCATGATAAAACGATGGCAAGAAAAGCTCCTACATGGTAAATACTGGGCTAAACTAAATGCGAAAGAAATAGACAGAGAAAAATCCCAGCAATGGCTGAGAAGCTCAGGACTCAAAGCAGAGACTGAAGGATTTTTAATTGCTGCACAAGACCAAAGCTTCCCCACCAGAAATTACCAAAAACACATAATGAAAAGAAATATAACAAATAACTGTAGAATATGTGGAGATGGACAAGAAACAATAAATCAATCCTGGCTAAGAAGGAATATATTCACAGACACGACAGAGCTGGGACCTATATACACTGGAAGCTATGCCAACACTATGGAATAACAACAGAAAAAAGATGGTATAAACACACGCCAGAAAAGGTCACAGAAAACGAGAAAGCAACCATACTCTGGGATATGCCAATACACACAGATAGAGAAATTAAGGCAAATAGAGTTGTCAAAGATCATGAAGAAAAAAATGCTTTCTAATTGATGCATCAATACCAGCAGATGACACCGTTTCTCTAAAAGAAACTTTCAGAATACAAAGACCTGGAAATAGAGATAACTCGAATGTGGAATCTAAAAACAGAAACAATTCCTATCATAGTAGGTGCCTTAGGTATAATAAAAAAATATTCAGACAAATACATAACAAAAACACCAGGACTTACAAATATATATAACATACAGAAAATTGCTCTACTGGGTACTGCACACATTCTACGCAAAACACTTTCAATACAGTAAACATAAGAGCACCACAGCAAACCACAGCACATACCCAAGGCGCACAGAGCTGCGCTCGGTAGTGAAGTGAAAGCACTTTATAAAAATAAAACTACTGAACAATAAATAATAATAATGATAATAATAATAATAATAATAATAATAATAATAATAAGAGCACTCAGAGAGCGCAAACCTTCGCCAAGGCAACACCAACGTCCTCTCAACGATACGCCGGAGATGAGTTTTAAAATGAGAATATCTTAAATAAATTCGACTGCTTTCACAAACGAGAATGCTAAAAATGAACTCTCAAAAATTAAGTAAAAAACCGGAAAAATAATCCAGAATCCTTGTCCAGTGCCTGATCGATCCCAATGGTATTCATGGAACGTGAAGGTGGGTGTGCGGGCCGTGTTTGTAATGTTGTGTATGCGTCGTCTGCAGTGGTAACAGGGAGAGTTTTCTCTCAGAAAGCCATTTTTTAGTCTATCCACTTTTATAGTGTCTTTACAACCATTAAGGTCTATAGTGAAAAATTTATCTGTGCGTGAAAGAAAACAGAAAGGACCTGCATACAGTGCTGTTAACAGAGGTTTAACAATATTGTTGCACACAAAAACGTGAATAATAGTAAAGCTTCCTTCAAGGCAGAGCTAGAAATGCAATTGTTAGGTGGGTAAGAGGTTTTGAACAGGAGCGATATATTCAAATTGGTAAAGCTAAAAATTGACGAGAATAAATTACATTTATTATTGTTACTGAATATGTTAGTGTTATTTAATTTCTGAATAGTTTTGCTGCCTTTTGTTTATGTAGTTTGATTTCTTTATCCATCAGTTTCTACTAGGAGAGACGCGAGTAAAATTAACTAGACTACCCGTGACCCAGTGGGTCACCAGAAAACTCAGTTTCCCAGCAACACAGTTTTGTTTCGTGGTTTTTTTCTTTTCCAGGTTATTTCGCATGCTTTCAACGATTGTGACATCGAAATCATGCGTAAACAGCTCCTTTCCCCAGAAAAGGAAAGATTTGGCTGCTATTTCTTGCACGCCCTACTACCATGTAACAGGTATGTCCGATCCTTTATCGCAAACTAGCAGAGATACCCGGCGCTGCTCGTGGTTAAAATGGCATTACTGTTTATTGTTTTAATTGTTTCGGTCATGTGACTGCAGCCGTGCTGGAGCACCGATTTTAGTCGAAAAAAATCGACTCGAGGATTTATACTTTGTGAGCCTAATACTTATTCTATCGATGTATTTTGCGAAATGGGGACGTAAACTCAGCAACATCGGTTGTCAAGCGATGGAGGGAGTACAAACACTCACAGACACGCGCGCGCGCACACACACACAGATACATACAAATATATATATGCATACATATATATATATATATATATATATATATATATATATATATATATATATATATATATATATATATATATATATGTATATATATATATATATATATATATATACGTATATATATATATATATATATATATATATATATATATATATATATATATATATATATATATATATATATATATATATATATATATACACGTATATATATATATATATATATATATATATATATATATATATATATATATATATATATATATATATATATATATATATATATATATATGCATATATATATACGTGTACATACATATGTATATATGTTAAATTCAAATTACGATAAACGTAAACAAACAAACGAAGTTTGCTTTTAGAAGCGTTGAGATGTCTTAGAAAGTTAATATATATACATATAATATACGTTAATATATATAACATAATATACGTATATACATATATATATATATACATATATTTATACATATATATATACATATATATACATATATATACATATATATATATATATATATATATATATATATATATATATATATATATATATATATATATATATATATATATATATATATATATATATATATATATATATATATATATATATTCATTTAAAATGCAGAGATGGTTCCTATGTCTAATTTTTCAAAATATACCGCGTATTTGCGGTTTACCTAATCGGCAGCAAATACAAAAATGCCGAATTTCTTTCAGAAAATTAGCCAAAAAGAATTTTATCATTATTAATAAATTATAGGGTAGCAAAAAAAATTTTTAGAAATTTTATTTACCACCAGTGGTCTAGCGAGAGTAAAAAAAACAGTCAATAGACTATGTATTATTCATTTAAAATGCAGAGATGCCTATAATAGGACATCTACTCGCTAGAAATAGCAGCAAAAGACTACGAACCATGCTGCTTGTTGACTCGTGCTTCATATGTTGTCTGGTCATTTCTGCTGATGATAGTCCGACCTTGTAAGATATACAATTTTTATCTTACTAAAATTGACTTGAAACCATGGTACAGAATATAGATTGGTAAAAGTTTTTATTTTTCATTCCCTTTCGAAATTATCCCTAATTTTTGTGGTATGTAGTCTTTTGCTGCTATTTCTAGCGAGTAGATGTCCTATTATAGGCATCTCTGCATTTTAAATGAATAATACATAGTCTATTGACTGTTTTTTTACTCTCGCTAGACCACTGGTGGTAAATAAAATTTCTAAAATGTTTTTTGCTACCCTATAATTTATTAATAATGATAAAATTCTTTTTGGCTAATTTTCTGAAAGAAATTCGGCATTTTTGTATTTGCTGCCGATTAGGTAAACCGCAAATACGCGGTATATTTTGAAAAATTAGACATAGGAACACGAACCATGCTGCTTATTGACTCGTGCTTCATATGTTGTCTGGTCATTTCTGCTGATGATAGTCCGACCTTGTAAGATATATAATTTTTATCTTACTAAAATTGACTTGAAACCATGGTACAGAATATAGATTGGTAAAAGTTTTTATTTTTCATTCTCTTTCGAAATTATCCCTAATGTTTGTGGTATGTAGTCTTTTGCTGCTATTTCTAGCGAGTAGATGTCCTATTATAGGCATCTCTGCATTTTAAATGAATAATACATAGTCTATTGACTGTTTTTTTACTCTCGCTAGACCACTGGTGGTAAATAAAATTTCTAAAATGTTTTTTGCTACCCTATAATTTATTAATAATGATAAAATTCTTTTTGGCTAATTTTCTGAAAGAAATTCGGCATTTTTGTATTTGCTGCCGATTAGGTAAACCGCAAATACGCGGTATATTTTGAAAAATTAGACATAGGAACACGAACCATGCTGCTTATTGACTCGTGCTTCATATGTTGTCTGGTCATTTCTGCTGATGATAGTCCGACCTTGTAAGATATATAATTTTTATCTTACTAAAATTGACTTGAAACCATGGTACAGAATATAGATTGGTAAAAGTTTTTATTTTTCATTCTCTTTCGAAATTATCCCTAATTTTTGTGGTATGTAGTCTTTTGCTGCTGTTTCTAGCGAGTAGATGTCCTATTATAGGCATCTCTGCATTTTAAATGAATAATACATAGTCTATTGACTGTTTTTTTACTCTCGCTAGACCACTGGTGGTAAATAAAATTTCTAAAATGTTTTTTGCTACCCTATAATTTATTAATAATGATAAAATTCTTTTTGGCTAATTTTCTGAAAGAAATTCGGCATTTTTGTATTTGCTGCCGATTAGGTAAACCGCAAATACGCGGTATATTTTGAAAAATTAGACATAGGAACACGAACCATGTTGCTTATTGACTCGTGCTTCATATGTTGTCTGGTCATTTCTGCTGATGATAGTCCGACCTTGTAAGATATATAATTTTTATCTTACTAAAATTGACTTGAAACCATGGTACAGAATATAGATTGGTAAAAGTTTTTATTTTTCATTCCCTTTCGAAATTATCCCTAATTTTTGTGGTATGTAGTCTTTTGCTGCTATTTCTAGCGAGTAGATGTTCTATTATAGGCATCTCTGCATTTTAAATGAATAATACATAGTCTATTGACTGTTTTTTTACTCTCGCTAGACCACTGGTGGTAAATAAAATTTCTAAAATGTTTTTTGCTACCCTATAATTTATTAATAATGATAAAATTCTTTTTGGCTAATTTTCTGAAAGAAATTCGGCATTTTTGTATTTGCTGCCGATTAGGTAAACCGCAAATACGCGGTATATTTTGAAAAATTAGACATAGGAACACGAACCATGCTGCTTATTGACTCGTGCTTCATATGTTGTCTGGTCATTTCTGCTGATGATAGTCCGACCTTGTAAGATATATAATTTTTATCTTACTAAAATTGACTTGAAGCCATGGTACAGAATATAGATTGGTAAAAGTTTTTATTTTTCATTCTCTTTCGAAATTATCCCTAATGTTTGTGGTATGTAGTCTTTTGCTGCTATTTCTAGCGAGTAGATGTCCTATTATAGGCATCTCTGCATTTTAAATGAATAATACATAGTCTATTGACTGTTTTGTTACTCTCGCTAGACCACTGGTGGTAAATAAAATTTCTAAAATGTTTTTTGCTACCCTATAATTTATTAATAATGATAAAATTCTTTTTGGCTAATTTTCTGAAAGAAATTCGGCATTTTTGTATTTGCTGCCGATTAGGTAAACCGCAAATACGCGGTATATTTTGAAAAATTAGACATAGGAACACGAACCATGCTGCTTATTGACTCGTGCTTCATATGTTGTCTGGTCATTTCTGCTGATGATAGTCCGACCTTGTAAGATATATAATTTTTATCTTACTAAAATTGACTTGAAGCCATGGTACAGAATATAGATTGGTAAAAGTTTTTATTTTTCATTCTCTTTCGAAATTATCCCTAATGTTTGTGGTATGTAGTCTTTTGCTGCTATTTCTAGCGAGTAGATGTCCTATTATAGGCATCTCTGCATTTTAAATGAATAATACATAGTCTATTGACTGTTTTGTTACTCTCGCTAGACCACTGGTGGTAAATAAAATTTCTAAAATTTTTTTTGCTATCCTATAATTTATTAATATATATATATATATATATATATATATATATATATAGGGATCAGTAGGAGTTGCTTTACCAACATACTGAAAATTTAGAAATAGCAGTTAAAACTACTAATTCTAACTACAATTTATTCTCCAATGGATGGTGATATTTATGGCTCACATAGAACAACGGAAGAGAAATAAACGAAAACAAACCTTCCGTTAGTCAATCATGTACGACGTTTCGTGATTAGAATATAAAAATTCGTTTCACTCATCAGCATGATATCCAAAATTATAAATCTGAAAATGCTAATAAACCCATGCATGTCTGACCATGCGGCATCAAATATCACATAAGAAAAGAATCAGCATCTCCAAATTTATATCGATTAGTGAGTTCCGTATCCCGCCTCAAAATTTTCCCATGTGCGTCACAAATGGTCCCGCAGAAAAGATTGCAGTTTAACCATCCAGGAGAAGACCATCAATATAGATATAGGGCCCAATATCAAATACAGAGGCCCTTCAATGGTACTACTTAAGAATTACAGAGGTACTACTTAAATACAGGTGATATGTACAGGTCTATGTATGTGTGTGTGTGTTTGTGTGTATGTGTGTGTACGTGTGTGTGTGTGTGGGGGGGGGTCAGTTCATTATGTTACTCACACACTTTGTCTGTCGTCTCCGTTTCAGACAAGACATCGAAACCTTGTTATTGCTATTGTTGTTGTGGTCCGTATTCTTATTACATTATGGTGATTGTTATAACTATCAACTGCCGCTACTTCCACAGCTGTTGTGTCTGCGGATATTTCTGCTACTGTTGTTGTTGTTGATAGCATTTGATAACATAATAAATATTCAAGAGCGGTTTGCCTTATTTGATTCCTTATTGTTGTTGTTGTAGTATCTGTCCATACTGATGCAGTTGTTGTTCCTGCTGTTGATGCTCTAGTGTCGAGTGGTCCTTACCTTTTAGTTAGATATTTAGATAAGTTTCAGCCAGAATTGACCTAGGCTGCCTCTAAGTCAATAGCACCAGCAGGAAAAGATATTTAAGGATGTTTCATATTACAGTCACTTTTTGAGCACCATAGACTATTCAAATAGAGAGTTATTGTTTGCAAAGATATTTCCAGGTGCTTGTGATTTATTTGAAATTTGTGTGAGATATTCATCCAGGAAGTGCTTGAACGTTATGAAATTTTTTCTTCTCTTATGTGACTTGGCTTGGTGCTAATGAGAGTAGGGCTGACTGAGGCGAAACATTTCTGTCTTAGTGTTGATGTGACGTGAATATGATCTTTGTAGGGGAAGGGTGGTACGGGGTCCAAACCTTCGGTGAATTTTAAAGTTGATACCATCATTTGGACAATGCTGTTGGAATATTTTCCACATGAGACATAAAGCTCATAGCGGCGTTGGAGGGAATAAAGTTTGAGCTTCTTGAGACGGTCTCAATAATCAAGACTTCTCTTGTCATCTATTTTTTATATTTGTGATTGATCTCTGGGATGCTTCAATATTCATATTTTGTTTCGTTTACGGATATCACACGGACAACAGTATTCAAGGCGGGGATGGACAAAGGTGGAGAAGAGAAAGATAATGGTGAGATCGTCTTTAATCCAAAAAGTCCTGACGATCCAGGGGCACGCCCTCCAAGACATGTCGACTTTGTTGTTTGCGTTTGGCATTCCGGCTTAAGTTACTCCAAGTCTCCTAGCAGCGTTTGATGCCACGAGGTTTTCGCCTGAGGGAAGAGTGTATAGAAGCTTAGATGCAGCCTCATTACCGAAGTGATTTAATTCAAATTTGTTCTTGTTTAACTGCATATTGTGTTTTTCTACCCATTGGATAACAGCGAGCAGGTTCGATTGGAGATTAGTCAGGTCTCCAACCTAGTCGACGACCTGCAGAAGCAAAAATTCTAATGCTGCTGTGTTTGATGACATCAACGATGTCATTGATAGAAATAATGAAAAGGGAGTGGGCCTGTACTATGCCTTGTGGGATTCCACTGATGACCCTTGTCCAGCTTGATCGAACACTATCTATCACAACATGCTGGGTTCTGTTCATCACAAAACATTCAATCCACTTTAATAGTTTTCCGAGGACTCCAATTTTGGATAGTTTCTTTAATAGAATATTGTGATTATCCGTGTTGAAGGTCTTGCCGGAGTCAAGATAGACGATATCTGCATTGGAACCCTCTTCCAGGGCCTTTAGGATGTCATCAAACTGATTCAGGAGCTGTATTAAGCAACCCCTGCCATTGTGGTGACCATGCCGGTTGGGAATAAGTAGTCTGTCACTTTCCAGAAGGTGAGTTACCCGAGATCTCACCACCCTCTCAAATAGTTTGATGGTATAAAAGTTAGCTGAGATCCGTCGGTAATTCACTGCCAGTGATATGTTGCCCTTTTGAAAACTGGGAAAATCGACTGGGATAGGAAATTATCGAAAATATAGCCAGCGTCCAGTGTTTTCTTCCAGAGAATGGTTAAAAGGAATGCCAATTGATGCCGGCACTTATTCAGGACTCTAACGGGGAATATGTCAGAGCTTGCAACTGAGTTGTTTTTAATTTTGTTAATAGCTGCTATGATATCCGAGGTGCCAAATAATATATCAGATAGAGTGTGCTGGTGGAGGAGGTGTTTCACCTAGGCTATCTGAATTAATCATGTTGGGATTGCTAAAAGTGGAGCAGTATTACTTCTGCAAAAATCTCAGCCATGTCTTCCGCCGCACCACTATGCAGTGTCATCTATCAGAGGTCCAACAGATGGACCAGGGTTTTCACGAACGAGAAGAACACATTGGGATTGACGTTTATTTTCTCAATGGCCCACATTTTTCTAATGTTCTTTGGCTATCGCTGACAGCCTTCATGCACTTTTGAAGATTATACCCCTGTGATTCCAGAAAAACTATATCTGTCAAGCGGGCGTGCTGCAGCTGGTAATATTTTAGCCTCTCTCTTTTACTCTTTTACTCTTTTACTTGTTTCAGTCTTTTGACTGTGGCCATGCTGGAGCACCGCCTTTAGTCGAGCAAATCGACTCCAGGACTTATTCTTTGGAAGCCTAGTACTTATTCTATCGGTCTCTTTTTGCCGAACTGCTAAGTTACGGGGACGTAAACACACCAGCATCGGTTGTTAAGCGATGGTGATGGGGACAAACACAGACACACAAACACATACACACATACACATACACACATACACACACACACACACACACACACACACACATACATATATATATATATATATATATATATATATATATATATATATATACATATATATGACGGGCTTCTTTCAGTTTCCGTCTACCAAATCCACTCACAAGGCTTTGGTCGGCCCAAGGCTATAGTAGAAGACACTTGCCCAAGGTGCCACGCAGTGGGGCTGAACCCGGAACCATGTGGTTGGTAAGCAAGCTACTTACCACACAGCCACTCCTACGCCTGTTGATTTTTCAACTAATCCTTCTTTAATTTTACCTATTAGAGCTTTTCTGTTACGTGGCAATCTGTGTTTAATGTTGCTGATGGATCGTAGTGGAGTGTGGTGTAAACATATGTTTGTGTCAATGTTCCTGGATAGCTGCCGAGACGTACTAATGCTGGTTGGGATGAGGTGTTCAGTCAGCGAATTGCAGCCGTGCAAGAGCACCGCCTTGAAGGATGTAATCGAATAAATTGACCCCAGAAGATATTTTTTAAAAGTCTGGTACTTATTTTATAGGTCTTTTTCTGCTGAACCGTCAAGTTGAGAGAACGTAAATAAACTACTCCGGTTGTCAAGGTGTGGTAGGAGACAAACACATGTACACATATACACACATATATATGTATACACATGCATTTGTATGTATACGCGCGCGCGCGTATATACGCGACGGACTTCGATTCAGTTTCCGTCTACCAAAATTCACTTACAAGCTATTGGTCAGGCGAAGCTATGGAAAAAGACACTTGCCCAAGATGCCGTGCAGTGGGACTGAACCCGTAACCGCGAGGCTGCAAAGTGAGATTCTTAACCACACAGCCGTACTTGTGCCTTTGATCAAAGAACAGAAATGACCATCCCGTCTTTTTTTTTTTTTATTTGTTTCAGGCCTAACCACTGGGTTACATCATCAAATTAGTCCTTTCCTGTTGAAGGCAGCAGGATATGAATCGTGAGAAATACAGCTACAGCATTTGTAACAGATTCAGCGATCACTTAAGAGATTTCCGAAATACACTGAAACGGAACGGAACTCATAAAAGTAAACTTGAAAATTTGAAAATAGCTTTGGAAGTGTTCTAATGACAACAAATTGTTGCTGCTGCTGCTGAAGCTGCTACTGCTGCTGCTGCTGTTATTGTTGTTGTTGATGATGCGGTTATTGCTGTTTAGCTCAAAGTCAACGTCTTCTTAGTACACTCATGAACAAAAATGTTCAAGAATTAACCACCTTGTCTTTGAGCATCTCCAGAATTACATTATGCAGGGATACCTTTTTTTTTAAAGACGGTAAAGTCTGATATGAAAGAAATTCAGCTGTTGTTTCTAGCTGGTCGGGAGACTGCCGAGAGTTGTTGTTCTGTGTTAAGACTGTAAGAATGTTTTCTGAATTATTTGTTCCTACGTGAATGTAATGTGTGAGGATAAAATGTTTCTATCCATTAAAAGTGTTTTCGGCTGTATGGTAGAAGCTTGTTTTCCACCCAAATACTTCCGAGTTCAGTCCCACTGCGTGGTACTTTGGGTAAGTGACTTCTACTATAGTCACGCGCGGATTTGGTAGACGGAAACTGAAAGAATCCCGTCGTATATATATGTATGCATGTATTTACGTGTGTGTGTCTTTGCGTTTGTGTTTGTCCTTCCACTATCGCTTGACAACCGATGTTGGTGTGTTTACGTCCCGGTAAGTTAGAGGTTCGGCAAAAGAAACTGATAGAATAAATGATACGCTTATAAAGAATAAGTCCTGGGGTCGATGTGTTTGACTAAAAAACACCATTTAAGGCAGTGCTCCAGAATGGCCACAATCAAATTGCTGATCATGTTTCACAGCTGGTTGGAGTCGTTTCAAATCAAATTCTTGATTGAGAAGCCTCCCGACCCAAATACGTCCACTGTCTGAAAATAATGCAAATCTGGATTCATCTGAGAAAATCACTCTATCCTAAAATGAACTGGATTTTCTTTCTTTTCATGATATTAATTGGCTGAAGTAGAAGTTTTCTTCTAGCTGCTCGTCTATAAATCCCTAAAACTCGGGAACTACACAACCGATTTCATTCGAATTCAACATATGCCCTACTTGGGGTACATGCAGTAGTTGACTGCTACTTCTAGCAAGTAAGGCTGCCTGTTAAGGGTCGCCTCTTTTTGTGTTTAAATGTACACTAATTATATATCTATATATATATATATATAAAGATTGTGTCACTTTTACAAAGCTTATTTCTATGTGTGAAGTGTAAGGGGAACATGTGTTCTTGAACGTACAGCCTGCAGACCGGTATCAGAGGCACACTTGGTTTTGATCGTCGGTCAGGTTTTGAAGCTAGGAAGAGTTAGTAGATGAAAAAATGGGCTAGAACACGGGTTAAATTATTTAAAATTCGTTCTGCAATGTTTTCATTTTGTATTTAAAATCAACACACAACGAAGATACAGTTTTAAAGGAAGTACATAATGGTTATTTTGTATTTAGATTTTTTTTAAAAATCGGTTTCCCACAACCGGATCTAATTTCTTTTCTTTTTCTTTTTCATACTGAAGATTTCTACAGAAAGGTAGTTTTTATGTTAATTACGAAAATCATAACCATTTTTTGGAAAGATTAAAAATAAGGAAATTACGAACCTTTTAAAAGTTGATAGGTTGGGAATTTTAGCCAATTAGATACGGCAATTTTCCACACGGCGGAAGCTGGAATTGCTTAATCTCAATATACTTTTGTTTTTGGAAATACGTTCGCCTCCCAATTTTTTGTTTTTATTTATCTTTCGTTGTGTTGTGAGGAATAAAAAATAGAAACGTAACATAGTTTTTTAAAAGACGAAGAATATTTAGTGGAAATGAAATTAAAAAAACTTACAGCAATAACAACGATGATGACGACGACAACAACAATAACAACAACAACAATTATAATAATAATCCTTTCTACTGAAGGCATAAGGACTGAAATTTTGGGGAGGGGACTAATCGATTACATCGATCCCCAGTGTTTCACTGGTACTTATTTTATCGACCTCGAAAGGACGAAAGGCAAAGTCGACTTCGGTGGAATTTGAACTCAGAACGTAACGACAGACGAAATATATGTATATTTGTATGTGTGTGTGTGTGTGTATGTACATATATTTGTATGTATATATGTATGTAAGTATGTATATGTATATCTGTGTGTGTGTGTGTGTGTGTGTGTGTGTGTGTGTGTGTGTGTCTGTATTTGTCGCCCTTCGGTTTCATAAACAGTATTTACTTGTTTACGTCCCTGTAGCCTTGTGGTTTGGCAAAGAGTTCGATAGAATAAGATCAGACTTGCGGGGGTGGGGGTGCAATAGTGAAGTTGATTTATTCAACTAAAACTCGCCAAACATGGCCATAGTCCAATAACTGAAACAAGTATAAAATAAAAGGTAAAAGAAGAAAATAAAGACAGCGTTTCTAGGCAATCTTAACAACAGACATGATGTAACGCCCTCATAACAAAACGTTAAAATAACTTAACAATGCCTTTACAATATATAACGGACAGTGAGCTACTGCTAGAATTGCGTTAATTCTATGCAGGTATTTAATGAGGTGGCTGTATTGTACCACAAGATCAGGAAGCAATTATATACTTGTTTGTGTTGCAACTGACGGTATCAGCACATGACATGAATCTATTATAATAATTTGATATCTAGTGCTTTGGATCATGATTTATTCTGAAATTTCGGTTACCAACAAAACGAGTTTCTCTTATACTACTTGAAGCATTTCTTTAGCTATGATATGCATAATACAAAACTGTATTCTACATTCATTCATTTCACGTTTCAGAAATTGCATTATTTAGAATATGAAACTGAGATATATCTAGGATTGTCACATGTGGCATGAAAAAGCTGAAACTCCAAGTATGTGTGTGTGTGAATACATACATACATACATACATACATACATACATACATACACACACACATACACACACACATATATATATTTATATATATTCTTTTGTTCCTTTCTTTTATTCTTTTACTTGTTTCAGTCATTTGACATAGGCCATGCTGGAGCACCACTTTTAGTGGAACAAATCAATCTCAGGGCTTATTATTTGTAAGCCTAGTACTTATTTTATTGGTCTCTTTTGCCGAACTGCTAAGTTACGGGGACGTAAACGCACTAGCATCGGTTGTCAAGCGATGTTGGGTGACAAACACGCGCACACAAACACATACTCTCTCTCTCTCTCTCTCTTTCTCTCTCTCTCTCTCTCTCTCTCTCTCTCTCACACACACACACACACACACACACACACACACACACACACACAAACACACACACACATATATAAGACAGGATTCTTTCAGTTTCCGTCTGCCAAATCCACTCACAAGGCTTTGGTCGGTTCGAGGCTATAGTAGAAGATACTTGCCCAAGATGCCACGCAGTGGGACTGAACCCGGAACCATGTGGTTGGTAAGCAAGCTACTTACCACATAGTCACTCCTATATATAAATGTTTTCTAGCATAGTCCTAGGATGAAGAATTCTCTATATGTGAAATCTGATAAGCGGAAACTTTGCAGGAGTCTGTGGAGCTCTCGAACTTATGCATGTATTCATGCATGTATGTATATTACGAGGGTACATGGCCTAGTGGGTAGGGCGCTCGACTCACGATCGCAGGATCGTTGTTTCAATTCTAGGACCCGGTACTGTGTTTTGTTCTAGAGAAAAATAATTAATTTCACGTTGCTTTACGATTATTTTGACACCTGACGTGTGGCACACCGTGCACCTGTCCAGGCAACGTTTATTTGCCGGAGGGAGTGAGCAAATGGACAGTGGACAAATGACAATGAACAAATCATTTGTGACGGTTGTTTGGCCAGAAATTGCTGAACGCTCTTTCTCGGACTACAAGAGACTACCATCCACGTACATATGTTCTCATGTCAATACCTACCTACCTACCTACCTACATACATACATACATACATACATACATACATACATACATACATACATACATATATACAAGTTGTTTTGTGGGATGAAAGTAATATTTACTCCAACAGACATTATATAGAAATGAGATTTAGT
>NC_142935.1:54248665-54251165 GCF_046866305.1 Octopus bimaculoides
AGCGGTCTATCCGATCTCGAGACGTCTGTCATTGGATATCCTCACTTTCACCTTTGATACAGCTCAATCTCTTCTGCTTCAGTACTTCACCAAGCGGGAATTTTTCTTTTACGGGCCAACGAAACGAGCCTTCAGGTAATCGCTCGCTCAGTCTGCAAGAAATGGCAGCTAATTTACCTTTACCTCAAATCCTACTTTCTTAGTAAAAAAAGAAAAAGAAAAAAGAAAATGATGCGTAATGTTATCCGGAAAATAAAACGGTTTCGTCAGAGCTGTAACACCTTTGATCAAAGGTTTGATCAATAAAGATTTTACAACCATCATACCTCCCCCCACCCCCACCACCACGACCCCCACCACCACGACCCCCACCACCACCACCCAAACTTTCCACCACCACCACCACCACTCGCCACCACCCGCCGCCGCCACCACCCGCCGCCGCCACCACCCGCCGCCGCCACCACCCGCCGCCGCCACCACCCGCCGCCGCCACCACCCGCCGCCGCCACCACCCGCCGCCGCCACCACCCGCCGCCGCCGCCACCCGCCGCCGCCGCCCGCCGCCGCCGCCCGCCGCCGCCGCCGCCGCCCGCCGCCGCCGCCGCCGCCCGCCGCCGCCGCCGCCGCCCGCCGCCGCCGCCGCCGCCCGCCGCCGCCACCCGCCACCCGCCACCGCCGCCGCCCGCCGCCGCCGCCGCCACCGCCACCACCACCCGCCGACACCGCCGCCACCGCCACCGCCACCACCCGCCGCCGTCACCGCCGCCACCATTTTTGGGACTCACGTGCCCGGGTGTTGTGCCTCATCCCCATCGAAATATGGAGGAAAATACATTATTCATAAGCTCATGAGTATCCTAGGATCTGGTTCATCAAAATGGCACTACTCACATGAGATATTTTGTATCATTTACTTGTTTCAGTCATTAGACTACGGCACTCTACATCTGCTGTCAACTGGATGTCATGGCGATTTCGACACCTCCAACAGTATTGCTAGCTCCTTTGTGCGAGTAACTTTTTTTTCAAAAACGCTGTAAATGAAGTAGTAAAGACAAGACGACAACAAAGATACGAAGAACTGGATGAAATGAAACGCCTGACAGTGTCTATTTATTACCAAGAGACTTGTCAATGCGAAAGATAAAAATTTGCAAAGAATTACTCAGATCTCAGGGAACATAAAAGATACAAAGACATTCAGTTTTTTTGCGACTGAAACAAGCAAAACAAGGAAAGTTATGTGCATAGTATCAAAGATATCAAGCTGACAAGCTACACAGAAACGGTACGACTTAAGGTATTTTAACTGAAATAAAATAAAATAAGTACGCGACGGTTGTAACATGCGCACAAAAGTAACGCTGGGCAAAGTAAACTATTCGGACAAATGGCCTTTGAAGAAAAAAACAAAAAAATTGGAGGAGTAACAGAGAATGAAGTGATTGTGACGTAATGCCAAATGGTAAATGCAAAAAAAAAATGGGAATATGCATGAGAGGAATTGGGATGACGGTAAAGCAGAATGGCATTCTGGGAAGATAGTTAGAGAGCAAGGAAGGAGAGCCAACGCAAGTAAGACAGCGAGAAAGAGAAAGAAAAACGAAGAGTAGAACAGATGGAGATAGGAGTAAGTGTTAGAAAGAGTGAGAGTGAGAGAGTGAGAGTGAGAGAGTGAGAGGTAGAGAGATGGAGAGTGAATGACAGGGAGAGAGAGAGAGAGAGAGAGAGAGAGAGAGAGAGAGAGAGAGAATGAGAGGGAGATTCAGAGAAGGAGAGAGGTAGGAATGTAGAGAAGAATAAGAGAAAAGAAAATAAGTCATAAGGAAAGATAGACAAAAAGATTGAGAAAGAAAAGGGGGGACAAAGTAGAGAGAGGGGGAGAGAAAGAGGGAGGGAGAAGGAGAAGACGAGAGGGAGAGAGAGGGTGAAAGGGAAAGAGAGAGTGAAAGGGGGGAGAGAGACGTCGTAGAGAGAAAAGATGAGTAAATAGCGTCAATGTAGAAGTTAAACTAGGGCTTTAAAATCAACATCGAAGTAAAAACATGAGCAAAGAGCACATAAAAAACGTATAGACGAATATCTTTCGTTAATTATAATATTGTTTCATCACATCATACTATACACACAGTATTCTGCCTTTTGCTTATTTCAATTATTGACAACTTCTTATTCTTCTTGACCCTCCTTACTTTCTATAATGCGTCATTTCTTTGCATCATTTTCATTAAAATTACTTGCACCAATAGCCCTAGTAGTTCTGTCGTAGGTGCCGAAACCACAGTGACAACAGCTAATGAAGAGAGTTCTCTGACGTTTTCCTCTGTCCTCTATACGTTTTGGTGTTCTTTTGTACATAGATTTTTAAAAACATACTTACATATGTATGTGTATGTGTGTGTGTGTGCATGGCTGTGTGTGTGTATATATATATATATATATATATATATATATATATATATATATACATATATATATATATATATTTATATATACA